>NW_022718257.1:976977-981872 GCF_011630105.1 Anneissia japonica | reverse complement strand
ATCTTGTTCCCTGTGCTGAAGATGACTTTTCATGACTTTTTTTATGAAAAAAAAAAAAAAAAAAATGAGAGGCGGCTAGAAAATCAGGGTCGGGCGGTGACACTAAACAAATATTTTTTTTTTTTGGGGCCTAATGTAGCTTCAGTCCCATCTCTGACATAAATATCTGTTAACATTGTGCTGGTAACATTTTGTTATCTTGCTCCATGGTTGGAAAGTTCAAGTTGATAATTTCAACGTTACTTCAAAATGAGCAAGTTAATTTCAAAATTGACTTTATATTTCTTTTTTAATTTTCTGGAAACTCTACATCTTTAATGTAGAAACTAGTACAGCAGCGGCTGTTTTAAAACAATAAATTAGTATTGAGATAGCCGTTTCTAGAAAAAGTTCAGTAAACTAGTGTCTGTTATAAAGGAATTAGCACAGTAGTGGCAATTTTATACAAGAAATTAACACAGAAATGTCTATATCATTTAAAAGAATTTGTAAAGAACATCTGTTTTGCAATGCTTTTTTAAATGGAAGAAATTAGTATGGAAAGTGTGAGAATGCTTGAATGTCTTTTTATTAGTTCTGCATGATGTGTCCAAGTCTACCGAGGCATGAAAGACAAGTGTTAACAGTCCTCATGATGACTCATCTTCACATAGATAGTTATGTAAATAAAAATAATAAATAAAAAAAATTATAACCATCAGTAAAAGCCTGTTGCATGGTGGTCTAGTAATGCAGTAAGAGCATGGTAGCTTCTTGGTATTACTTTCCAGTTAAAAAATCATAACTATTATTTCTGTTAATTACAGTATTCTAATTCCATAAAAAAAATAAAAATTGAAATGCTCATGTTATCTTAACACAGTTCATTTTCCAACTGCAAGGTATTTTGTTATATGATCATGACCCAGCCTAATTTTAGAAACTCTAGGCAATTTTTGTTATTGGCATGTCAATAATCATATTATTCATAATAACATTCTTATTAAATATTTGTTGAATAATTTTATCGGACATTAATCACCTCGTAATTTTGCAAGCCATGTATCACAAAACTTTTTTTTTTTTTGTAAAACTATTGTACTAAAAACTGTCTCCTGAATGGAAATATATTTCATTATGAATCACTGCATATTTATGAGAACGACTTGCTGCCAAAACAATCTAGTTCATATTAAGTATCCTCTCGCAAAAATATTCTTAGTCAATTTTTGTGACAAACTATTAAAGAGTAAACAGGATCAGAGGGCTTATGTTAAGCTGGATCAATAATACTGAAGACCTGCAGGTATCGGTAAGCGCCAGACTGGTGCAGTGCTAACGAGTGCTTAGGGCAACGCATTTGTTATGTACTCCCGCACTACTCAAGCAAATGAATTTGTAACACAAGTGTTTTATAATAGTTAGCGAGAGTAATAAGATTCAATCAATATATAGAAGCCAACATTAATCTACCAACAAATGCCAATATTTCTTTGCAAGCAAAGATTTTGATTAAACTAGAAGTCATTTATTTAATGGCTTTAATATTATTGCAAGAAGCAGGATTGCAAAGGGATTATATTGACCTCAACTCAAAGAAATAAGAAATTACTTGCAGATACTCTATTCAGCAATGCAACTTTTGACCCCGAAGGATACGTACAGTACTGTTTTTACCCAGGAATCATCTTCCTACACCACTATGATAAACTCTATTGATTTGTAACACTACTGGTATTGTCTTTGTGTAAAGTAAAAGTTTAGAATTAAGAATAACTTGGTCAAATCACTCTTTTTATTCTTAAAGAACGATTCTTAAATATCTATTATTAATAAAATAATATCCTTTTACTAATTATTAAGTAGGCCTAGTCATAATTTAGCAATTCAACTTTTGACCCCGAAGGATACGTACAGTACTATTTTTACCCAAGAAATATCTTCCTACACCACTATGATAAACTCTATTGATTTGTAACACTACTGGTATTGTCTTTGTGTAAAGCAAAAGTTTAGAATTAAGAATAACTTGATCAAATCACTCGTTTTATTCTTAATAAACGATTCTTAAATATTAACTATTATTAATAAAATAATATACTTTTACTAATTAATTAGGCCTAGTCATAATTCAATAATCAACTAATTAACAGTAATAACTTTATTACTCGAAAAATTGCTTATCTGTGTTAGTGTTTAAATGTAATAAATTCTGAGGAAGACCGTGGTATACGGTTGAAAATTTCATGGTAGGAAAATTTTTCTGTGTTGTGATCAAAATTTTAAACTTTTATTACAATAATTTTATTAATATTTTTTAAATTGGTCTTACCATACAAGGCATTGTAGCCATCCATAAGCCAATAACGGAAGACAGGAAAGGACTATCCATGGTGATTTGGATTTCAAATACAAGGAAATGTATGCTGACATATAGCTAGGAGCCTGTATGCCTTGTAAATGTCTGTTACAAGCAATTTTATGTGGATGAAGAATAGAGAGGGGCCTGGGAGGAACTTTCACCTTTCACTCTCAAATTTAACTTTTAATATTATTTTTAAAAATTTGGGGGGAGGGAAGCTAAATTAGCATTTTGTCTAAAAATTACTAAAAATAGAGGGTATGACATATTTACCAAGATTTGCTATTACCACAAAAACAATAGTACACTCCAACATACCTGTGTAGATTGGTGTTTTTGGTTTGGCTGGTAACTCTCTCTAGGCCAATGACCACCTAAGTATGTGGCGATTGTATCGAGGGAACTTGTGCGGCGGATGGACGGTGGTGGGGTTGCTCTCATAGGCTTTGGTTTTTCAACTGAAAAATATAAACACAATAAAAAATGAAATAGTAAATATTATATGTTTCAACTGAATAAAAAACATGTTTTATTTAGTAGAGCATTATGAAGCACAGGACATGTCTGAGACAATCATACTAAGATACATCAACACTGGAAGACCAAATAAAAACAATGCTAATATAGACGTTTAATCTCTATACAACCTTGGTTGTATCAATGTTGCATTCTGTTTTTTTCAGTATCTTTATGTTCAATTTACTTTTATAATGCATTGCACAATAACACTGTCAATTTTATATACATAACAATACAAAATAATAATAATTTAAACAAAAATAATAACAATAGCGTTACTTTAGTTTTACAATATTAATAATTGCTTCACTATCCTCTCCTTAATGGGCCTTTTCAGCATGATCTAGACTTTTCCGTAGAATGCCTTTGAAATAATGAATCGTAGACCTGTGTTTTGCTCAAGAACATAAGGAACCCGCAGTGAGGCTCAAACCCCAGATGACAAGGTTTATTTAAATCCGAGCCATGACTATTGCACCAACCGCTTCCACTAGCTTTTTAAGCACAAATAAAATACATTATTTTATTTACAGTTAGCTTAGAAATTACTGAAATATTGGAAACATATTACTATACCTATAGCTAAAAAGTAATCCCTAAAAATAACCTTATACAGGCATGCCATAATATTATATTGGCTAAATGAATATCAACAAGGTAACTTTAAAAATATATTTGAAATATATATTTATCTAGAAATTTTATATTTTTGATAACAATCATTTTATTGAAGATAGAAACAGTGTCTTGAATTGATAAATCCTGATAAAGAATGCACTAGGTCTAATAAAAGATGTGTATTTAATCAGAGTGAAATGGTGGGATTTTTTTCTACACCTGAAAAGATGTATGAACATTACTGTATGCACTGTAGCTATGTAACTAAACTAGATATCGACACTATTCACTAAATTTCAGAAGGTGTGGTGTTACAATGTCAGCAATTAAGATGGATATTCTCTACAGTAACAAATTTATTAGTTAACATGAATACTGAACACTCATTCATTCAGTACTCTAAAAATAGATGAATAAATCAAGACAAGTAGTCATGTGGTTGGCAATGGCCAACTAATGTTCTAATCTAACATGGTTGATGTACTGTCAAACAGCTGTTGAACTGAGCACTGGTAGTATGGAAGGCAAACACCAACAAATATAGTATTTTGTTTGTTTAAACAAAACATCAATGTGTTAGTACATGAGTATATTGTTAATTTTTGCAATAATGATTGTATGTTTGTGCATGTAACTTGTTCGTGTGTAAGTAGTATTTGTTTTCTAAACATGTTTATTATGGCAGTGTTTGCCTTTCATACAATAATTTTAGGTAATGATTTTTGAAGGATGGATGAAGCAGGATTATTGGAAGTAGAGCTGATATCCTCTGAACAGGGTCACACAGGTAATTTCAGCACATCATTTTTGCCACAAGTGGTATCAGCTTATCAATTACATTTTAAGTGAAGTATGGATACAGATGCTATGAGATGCATCACCACCTACATATGAGAGACATTATATAGTATAGAAAGATGAAAGTAGAAAGATGGTTTTTTGGAATTGCATCACCACTTTGTAACCTTTATTATCCAATACAATACAGTATCTTGGTTATTTCAAAGCGTAACATAGGGGAAGAAGCTCCATTATCCTGTAAACTGTACAAGTTCAAGCTTCATAGTAGATCTGAAACCTGGATATTGTGCCTATTTGCTTTGCAAATGGCTCAAAAGTAAATACAGACCTAAAAATTATGCAGGAAAATATCTGGAAGATGCAACATAAATTACATTTTTTTAAAGAGAATTTTACAATGCATCACACAGATAGTGTGTAATACCCGATTCACACGTGAAGTTAAATTTAACAAAAAGTAACAAATTGTAACCGAGCGATCTCCCGAGTTATTCCTACCGAGATAAAAAGCATTCACACGCGTCTGTAAGGTAATGCCAAGGTTGTGTAAAATTTATTCAGTGTTTATTCAATGAACCATTTTTCCCCTACTGCGATATAGGTCTAGTCTAGGCCT
>NW_022718257.1:968116-976720 GCF_011630105.1 Anneissia japonica | reverse complement strand
GGCTGGTAAAGATTACCGAGACGTTCCGAGATTTTACAAGGATATTACACGGAGGTACTTTCACACGTGCCGTAAAATGTTACTTTTGGTTACATTTTGTTACATTTGGTAAGATTTTTGTACGTGTGAATCGGGTATTAGTGTGCATAATTTGAGTACGTTAAAAATACACAATACAAAATATGTACGTAGTAGTAGTAGTAGTTGAAGTAGAAATTTATACTTATTGAGTAAACAAGATTAAAAAAGGAAGCTTTAAAAATTAAAATTGACACTGGTAGGTACTTCACTGCCTAAGTATAGATTACACATTGTTTTGGCAAGTGATCAAGTGACAGTCATATTATTATTCAAAATTTACAATCAACTTGGATTACAACCAACGTTTTGATCTATTAAAACATTATTGTTATCACTATAACAGAGTAAGATGCTGCCAACTCCTTTCAATGCACAATGAACTTGTCAATTGTCAGAATTAACCTTGGAAAAATGCCAATTCTTTCCTCAATATGTCATTCCTCATCCAACCATCTGTACTCGCAGATCTACAGTACTGGGATTCATGTTCGGCCCCATGGTGGTTAGGCATACTCCGAACACGAGTACAAAACCTTCAACCATTAGCATATTTACGCAGAATTTATAGGAGGCTAATTCTCTAACGTATGTGCAGATTGTCAGTACCGAGATTAATAGCATTGCTAATGTATTAATTCTGTGTTATTCCTGCCTAGAGTTTAAGTAAGCAGGTCTAGGTAGACAAACTCAATTAACCCCATTCAAACTGAAATTAAGGTCAATACTGTAATATCACTGGTAGTGGATCTAGGTACTGCTGGGTTGAGATAATAGTGATTATTATACACAAGCAATTCCATGCAAGTCTTGAAACTAACACAGCCGAAACCTAATAACACACATTTCATAGAAAGATATTTTAACACAGCACCTGTTTTTTTTTTTGTAAGACTCGGGTATTCAACCTTTTTGAGGTGGTGGCCAGTTTCAATCTGTCGAGACCAGCAGCGGGCCAACATAGTAAATATGTCGAAGTAGACAATTATTGTGTACTTCCAAATTTGACAGCCCCACCCATTCTCTTCCTAATGCCTATTATATAATATAGCCTTCGTTTTTCAACATCAACTCACTTGTAGAAATGAGGGAATGCATATAAGGCACTAAAAAATTTTCCGAGCGCAAAAAATCCACTCAAGTACCAAGTAGTTAAAAACAACGCCAGCGCCAGAAATTGTTGTAGTCCAATATACCACAAAAAGGCCACAATTACCTCAGCACCAACAGGTGAGCAAATTGTAAAAATAGACGCCTCTAGATACCCGGAAATGGTACTCTAATACTGTAATGTTTCTTAGCATTGTTTTCAACAAAATGACATGCACCCAAGCCTGCTCCCTGGATCTGCTGCTGCATCTTACACAGATCCACCCTGGATCCGCCACTTGCACTTAGCGAGCCGAGTGGTAAGGCAGGGGCGCCACTAGCTACAGCCTTACCATCGGCGCTGGTTCCAGCCGCTCCTCACCCATGGTTCGGTAGGTAGAACCAGGTCTTCTTGGAAAGGACTAAAAATGGAGGTCCAGTGTATACATCTGGCTCGTGTGCACTTTAAAGGGATGGGGGGATGTAGGGGTTACCCCGATATTATGGTTCATTTCAACCCTTGTCATTGTGGAATGATGTAAACATGTATCTACCATGAAGCGCCTATTTACGGCTGCTAGGTACTGTAGTCACAGACCATGTCCATACGCAATTTAGCACAATGACGCTGAAAGTTATGGGTTATTCTCCCAACTTTACCATTACCACCGCCAATAGTTAGGAAACGCATCATATCAGTGCCACATACCTTATCTTTAGTCCAATCAGTATCCCCTTCCCATGTCAATACTTTACGCCACTAGATACAGCGAGCTACACACAGAAAAAGCCAGACTGAGACTCTGGTTAAAAATGCCACAGTAGGTGGTCATGTTTCTATTAAGAGAATAACTTTTTCTACAAACTCTGTAAATCGGCTAGAAAAATGATTTATTATTAGCAATGTCACATGGTCCGGATTGAAATTTTGCGCAGGCTGGGATTTGGCCCACAGGTCGTGGGTTGAATACCAGGGATGTATGATGGTAAACTGTTTATGCTTTTAAATGTAGAACAGTACATTAATTAAAAGGCAAAATACTGAAAAATTACAATGCTATTGGCTGGATCTTGGTAGAAATACAAATTTGATAAGCAATAACTGAAAAGTAAATACTATACAAGTAAACAGCCAGAAACAGAATCAGTGCTTTGGACAACACGTCCTACCTCAGTGGCAAGTGGGTGATGATAAAAACCTACAATTATGATAGAGAAGGCCTTTAATATAGAACAAATGTCCTTGATCTTGTATCAAAATTTGAATACTCATATGGTTCTACACAAATTACTATTCATAAGATCACACTTTGTATCTTAGGTAGATATTACAGATGATACTAATTAAGTTATCTGGATAAGATGCTATCTTTACAAGGCCACAGGAACTTGTTCTAATTCTTGTAGTCTTAAAATTACAGTAGTGTCATATTTATCTATACATAATGGGCCGATTCGGACGAGTAAAATTTAACTGGGTACCACCAGCTGAGCGGTCGCGTGCGGCAATTAAATAATGCCCCTGGGTATAGAAAATTCGAAAAACATCTGGCCCAAAAACCCACCTTTTTTACTGGATATTTCAATTACACCTTGCCTCAAGGCGTAATTAATTACTCGTAACAAGGCCCAGGTCACGAGTTGACCCTTCAGATTTGTAAACAACACCGGATCAGAGTGCATTGGACAAAAAGAAGCTCGCGACCACGCTGCATGATTCTTTGCGTTGTTGCCCAAGCTTTCTTTCCACGCTGGTCGTTGTCTTCGTCGTTGCTGTACTTTCTTCGTCGAAAAGCTTGGTTTAGATCAAATCCGTCGTCGAGAAGCAATATAAATGTTGTTAGGATAGTTAGGTCGGCTGGGTTAATCATAATTCGGCGTCAATTTGTAAGGATAATCGCAAGGAAATGAGTAAATTGTATAAAAAGTAAGCAGAAATAGCGTAAATTCGTGTATGAAGTATTGAAATTGCCGCGAAAACATTGCTAATTTTACACGGGGTCGTCACTCAGGTCACGAACTATTCAGAATTTTGACCTTGCAGAAGCTTGTAAAATACGTAACTTCCGTCAAATTAATGGGTAAATGGATTGTTTATTTTACTTGTCCGAACGACCGTCACATTTAGCCCCGAGGTTATTGGTAGATTACCCATGTAATTGAGTTTACGTCCGAATCCAACCATAGACAGTTGGACACAGTAAATCCATGTCAATTGATTTCTCCAGGAGCAAGTTTTTGAAGTTTACCAATTCTTGAATTTTTTTTGAAAATATAATATTACAGATCAAAGTTGATTCCGTTTCAAAATAATCACATCTCTTGAGTACAGACTGCAAAAGACACTAAGGATTGGCATAACAATAAATCACATTTTATTTTTTTAATAAAAAAAAATAGTAAAAAAAAATTATTATTATTATTATAGGTTTAATGTTTGGAGTTCTTACTATAGTGAACACATACTTTGAAACAAATTGCTTAGTAGGCTTATACTGGACTAACATTATTAATAGTAAAATTTTTCAGTTTCACTGTTGATACAGTATACTATAAACAACTTTATTTATGATGCTGTATCATAAAATAGGAAATGTGTATCCTACAAAACTACTGACTGACGGTCTTATTAAATAGGCCTACACTATAGACAATTAGAAATTATCCAGTTGGTATGCAGTTAACTCAAATGAAACTCTAATTTCAAACAAAAATATAATATGGGTGTCACCACTGCCTCCTCTTGTGTGACAGGTTTGTTTTGAGCATAGGACCAAATTTAAATGCCAATCTGTTTGCGATGATCATAATAAATATGTGTCTGAAACATGCCCAAGCACATGGCTCCAAGACTCTACATGAGGCCTTATTACTGCTATGTCAAGCAGCATGTTATTTCCATTGCATAATATACTCCAGTACACCAGAGAGTTATGGAATTATATTTACCCTCATAAAATATCTTTATTAAGTCAACACTGAGATCAGCCATGGATCAGATAATACTGTGTAATTCAATTGCCTGATAAAAACTGTGGAATGCATAACAAAGTATTAACAAGTCTCAAGACTTCATGCACAACAGAGCACTGAGACTGAGAGTACTTTGAAATTCAATGAGCAGACACATGAAAGGTGCCTAGAGATCATTATCTTTGTATTTAGTGAAAAGACAGCACTTATAAGGCAGTTTAAAAGCAACACAAATTCACATAATATTGTTGATAAGCTCTCATCACTTTTTAATAAGAATAATAAAATTTTATTACGTCTGAAAACCACAATTTTAATGACCAACAATTGCAATCATGGAGAACTGCAACTGGGAATTTTGGCAAACAAGTTAACTATGAAGTTAAAGAAATGAGTCAAGATGAGGATATCCGATAAAGAAAGACATTTGACTATCCCATACTTACAGTATATCACCATGAGTACTAATAAACATGTGATTATGCTAGTACTGGTAGATCTTGTTTGTTTCATTATTTAATCAGATAAGTTCCTGAAGTAATATAATATCCAGACTGGTATGTAAACCACAAAATAATTACATATATACATATTTTATGAATTACAGTTTAATTATGAAATATATGATTGTAAAATTGTCTGGCGGTCAGCATAAACAGTAACTCATCTGTTAGTAACCGAAGCCGCTCCCTAGCAGGCAAGTTAGCCTGTACAGTAGGATAACATGACAATCAAACAACCAGATTATGAACAGTTTACATTAAACCAACATTCCATCAGGACCAAAACGGTGAAGATACAAGTGAGCAGATCCTTTTATAATTATTGACCACTTAGTAAATCAAAAAAACCCTAAAATTAGTATGGCAAAAATGTTGTCTAAAATGAAACAGATGTACAGTCAAAGTGCACAGGCTACATATGAAAGTTTGCTGTTAATTTAAAGACAAAGAAAACTAGAAAGTATGGCCAACTAGGAGAGCAGTAATGTAACTAGTAACAGTAATGTTGCGTATGCTATTTGAATGCTCTGTTTCCAATCCCTGTTTCCATATCCTATATGACTGGAAAAAGCTGGAATATGCACTAACATAACATGATCAGACCTTGTCAATTAAGGCACGCGATCGCGCACCAAAACTGCTATCGAGGGGTGCAAAAAATAACTTGCCTTACATTTCTAAATAACTCACCTCCACAGCCCTCGAAATGCAGATGCAATTTTTGCTGACCACGGCAATTATTTACCAACATAAAAGATGCTAGGCTGAAAAACGTCTCATTATACATTTCTGTGTACAATACGAACTTCTACAAACCGAACAAACAGTTAATAAACAACAATTTCTGGACGAAATAACGCAATAATCACATTGCTGTCTAGGAATTAACAACTAATGACGTAGGCCTAGAACAACACCCTGTGAATAAACCGTTCATACTGCTTTCTCAGTCTCAATAGCGTAATGCTGCCAGAGATTATCTATGGATTTAAAACGACACACAAGTAAGCGATAAAGTTACATGGTTGGATAAGTGAAAATTTACGCCTTCCATTGTTTAATAAAGTGCATTATCGCTCCTTAAAAATCGATTAGAATCAACCTGAAATGAAGATGGAACTCAAAGCAAGTTTCTACGATGGCTAACTTTTTTAGTTGACGTTCAGATTTGGATGTCGTTTGATTCGTCAGTGTAAATTACAAATGCATAGCTTCACTTATTCTTCAAACAAGACACTTTTGAGAAACATGTTGCTAATTTAATTACAGCGGAAATTTGTAGAAAATAAAATTTAAATTTGTTAGATTTATTTAGATTTAATTTATAAATATAGGCGAAATACACTAAAGTTCGTTCTATCACAGCAAGCTGTCGCGCAATGAAACTTTGGGCAATCTGACATCATCACAGCCAAGCACATGTTTGAACCAATTAGCTGGCAGAGTTTAGGAGGCGTGACCTAATGTCTGATGTTTACAACAACCAACTGACCAGCAAGTGGCATCGCGACTACGAAGAATTTGTTGGGTTTAAATGGAAAAAATCAGACCGAAAAATGCATGTAGAAACAATATAAAATGTATTCGTTTTATTAGTTATTAAATTTGCTGTATAGTACAAAAAAACAACACTGTACTGTACACTGTATGTTAACTTTTCGTAGGCTAGGCCTACTGTAGCCATACTCAACCCACGGGACACTTGCTAGCTAGGCCTACTTCACCAGCTAGGCCATAGCCTAGCTGGCCTACAAGGTCAACAAGCTGGTTCCAACCAAACTTTCCGGAAATCCGAACATCGTAACCGGTCCCGAGGTGGGGGAGGGGGGTCGGTATTGGGAGAGTGCACTTTATTTATTATTTCTCTATATGTAAATATTGGAAGTTAAATTTAATGTCTTGTTGACTCCTGTTAATTGCACTTTTTGGCGATTGAACATATGTTCATCTGCACTATTTCTTTAATCTCCAAGTCCCCCCCCCCACCAGCGAGCCATCCCGCACAATAATCACTCGCCTAAAAATATGGTGAGTGTTTTATTGCTCGACTGCCATTTTCAAATGACAAGTCTGCATAATACCATCATAATATCAAACATCAGTCACATAAAATCAACTCTTCCATAAATAAGGTCATGTACACAATGTTAGTCCCTAAGGAATATCAAACCACACACACACTCCAGTATTTTAATACAATGTCAACATTATTTTGTAATCAATCAAACTAAAATCACATAGGTATTCTACAGTAATTATTGAGTTGGATCCATATGTTTAACTTTGAAAGTTTTTCTTCCCAACATATTGCAAATAATGCAGAAATTTATATCAATGTTATGCAAAACATTGTGTTTTTTTATTTGAAGGGTTGCCATGAAAATGGGTTGGAGGGCCAAACTGAATGTTTACCAAAGATGGTTGTAGGATTGCACACATAGGCATTTTGATGTATTTTTGCGTACCACAACAAAAACACTGTTGGGCTGCACATGGCCCGGGGGCCGCAATTTTGGCCACTGGGTCTATGATCACTTTGACTATCGTAAAATCTAGGCCAGCACCAGCTCATTTCAAAGCAATTGAAAAAAACAGTTTAAATAGCAACACAGCACAGTATTGTATGTTGAAACTTGAAACAACTCTTCATCATTCAATATCAGAATTTGACTCCCACGAAATAATTAGCTTCAATTATGACAGCATGTATGTATTGTGTATACAGTGTACAAAAAGCATATTTACCAAAACATAATTCTCGGTGTTTACTGTTGTGTTTTATGCATAATAGGGAATATTCGATTTAACGAAGAAGGTAGGACATAGAATATAATGACGCCACTAAAAGTCAACTGCGCATGCGAGAACGTAAAGTTCACCTCGTCAAGTAGATTTTGGAACGCAATTTGGCCAAATCTACGTATGCAGACAACGTAGGACGCCAGGTAGGACGGACACGCGTGAGTGATTCCATTCTAGCGTCGTGTCGTCGCACAAATCGAAAGCTACCTATTAATTGTGGTATTCATTACCATTCTCTTGCATGTAACAGGTATGTAGAACATACTCCTAATCGATGGTCTACTATCGCACACACAAAAAAAACAAAAGTTTAATGAATAATTTTAATGCATAAATTTATCATTTAGCTGTACTAATGAATGAAGATACTCAGAAATTTTAATAAAGTTACAAATTAACTATGTACTAATATTATAGACTCTATTGGATAATCAAGAATACAGATACAGTTAAGGGTTAACATTTTTTGTCATGGCCAACCACTTAAAATATCAGTCAGTGTTTTTTTTTTATTCATCACTTTATTTAAATTCAACGCAGAGAACATACAGAATCAATAAGGAAGAGAAAAAAAAAATCGCTAAAGGAACAAAGAGACCCTAGACTCGTCCATATAATAGGACATAAAAGTGAAAGTCACTCAAAAATTTAGCCTACAATACAATACAGAATTCAATAGTATTCAGATTTTTTTTTCAAAATTATAAAAAACAAATTAATTTAAATTTTAAAAAATAGTGAAGAAATTTGTATTAATTTTATTGCAAATTCAATGACTATATAAAATTATTTATTTTATTATATTTACATTTGAGGAGAAAATTACTTCCATGTCCTAAAATCAGAGAATGTACAGATTAAGGAGTGAGGAAAGGCGGATCAATCCACATGGATTTAGGCCCAATAAAAAAATTACTAGTTTATCATCCTCGCGCGCATGTCTTTTATGGTACTGAAAAAAAAAAAAAAATCTTTTATGGTACTGGAAAAAAAAAAAAATTTAAAAAAAAAAAAAAAAAATTTTTTTTTATTTCTTTTATTTATTTTTTTCATTTATTTTATTAAATAGTTAGTAGATATTGTTTGCATTATCTAAATCGTGTTTTACTTTGAATATCAATGCACCAGCAAACAACCCAAGGGTGATATTTGGCTTTAG
>NW_022718257.1:946700-967991 GCF_011630105.1 Anneissia japonica | reverse complement strand
CTTGAAAGCAAATATCTTAAGCTGCTTTATCAAACCATCTTAGCAAAATCTTAGCTTAAAAATCGTCTTAGATGGCGCATGCATGCAATGACTTTTTAATTTTAAGCAAAAAAAAAAAAAAAAAAACCTCCCTCCCTCATCACTTTTCCTGCCCAGATAGGGTGATAAACTAATATTTTTTTATAGGGCCTTACCTCTAGCACAGAAAATGCTGAACGACGACATAAGGGCGAGTTTGTATAAATTTATTTACTCAGTATATTGGTGATTTCATACTGTGCACTGTTATGGTAAGTATAGTCAGGAGAAAACAGAAAACAATGTTGTATGACTGAATAATTAATGAGCTTTGTGTTATCTACTGTAAAATCAACAATCCCACTATTATGTCTCTTTCATTTTATCCAACTGCCTGATTATTCTTCCATACGACTACGGTATATTTTCTGATTCAAAATATTTTGAAAAAATTCGCATCCAACAGCAATTGTCTATTAGATCCAATTAGAATTCTTAAATGTGAAGAAGGATATCCCCGAAAAACCAATACTAACTTCCAGTGGAATCTTTCTGGTGGTCGCAACTCTTGTCCGAAGAGTGAACTGT
This sequence comes from Anneissia japonica, assembly GCF_011630105.1. Taxonomy (NCBI): domain Eukaryota; kingdom Metazoa; phylum Echinodermata; class Crinoidea; order Comatulida; family Comatulidae; genus Anneissia; species Anneissia japonica. Next base: position 967,385 of record NW_022718257.1, on the reverse strand, counting down.
GTGATTATATGAACAGGCACACAGGACCAATGGCTTAAACGTAACCAAAACACCTAGTCTAAGCCTAAAATGATGGTTCAAATTGCCCCCAAAATAAATTTACCCGTATTGCACAAGAATAAATGAAAACTGAATATTGTGTCATGTGTAACATCCTATTGCACGGAGTAATTTATTCATTCTTGTGACACATTTCATTACAAAAGTACTGCTCTCCCATATAGTACAGTTTATCCATCACTTAATTAAAATTACAGCACATATTAACGTCAGAACCTCAATTTGCATTGTCTAAACAGGAAAAACATGAGCATAATCCATATGTCTGGAAGTCTCTGTAAGCAAAAGATGCGGCATAGACACGGCAATCGATTGACTCAGAAACAGTAGCACACGTAGAAAGCGAAGGTTTTTATGTTGTTGCATTTAATAATAATAAATAATAATTTGTGGAAGCAGTTGGCGCATCGGTTGTGGCTCCGACTCTCAACCTTGAGGTCGGGGGTTCGAAACTCTCGCTGTGCAAGTCGCTTGTGTCTTTAGGCAAGACACTTTATCTATGTTTGTCTCTCTCCACCAAGGTTTATAAATGGGTACTGGCATATAAGGTAAAACAGACTGCAGTGTGGGAAGAGTGACGAACCCCACACAGCCTTGCACAGTCTGGCCCAAATGCCTAGGAAAGAGATGGGCACTCCGGCCTGTGAGCCCAAAACCTTATGTCTCGACCTTTACCTGTTTTACATTTAATATTCAATGTGCAATGCACATTATTGTTTCATTACGAAAAAAAAACTTCATTACAATAACTGAGATTTTATAGGGAACATTAATGGGTACCTGGTATTGTAGGCTTTAATGCCAGTGCAGAGATAATTAATAACAGCAACAATACAGGATACACATCTAAGGATCTGAGCGATCTTAAAACAGTTTCTAACTCTCTTCCACTAACAGGAAAACAATGAATCTCGTGTACTGAATATGCAATACAGTACAATGCATAATGGAAAATTAATGATAAAACCATTTTCATTTACACTGGCGTACAAATTGGTACCAGGTACTATATGCCAATGAATGGATAATTACCAAATTATAGTATCATCCAAGGAGCAGAAAATTATAATATAAAAATTAAAACAATGTTTGTTTTTAATATTTTTGTACTGATTGCCTATTATTAGAAAATTCTTAATTTGTCATTCTGTTCTACTATATTGGGACAAACTGTATATAGTCCATTTCAACCCCGGTACCTGTATAATAAGAATGTGCGCTCCAAGATCATCCGCTGTCAAAGGAACATGCGCAAAACATTGTAATAACTTGAATAACTATAGAGACAGGCTTTGTTTTATCAGCACAGGTTTGCATCGGACATGGATACACACTCCATGCCACATGAATGCATTCTAGGACTTACAAATCCTGTTGGGTTTCATTCCATTTCTTATCAAGTGTACCGTTATACAGTACTACACTGTACTACAGTCAGCTTTTGCTATAGGCCTAAGTGCCAAAGATTCATACTAGGCCTATGCCAATATTTTAAAACTATTTTTAAAACAAATTAAATATGCAAAAAATCAAAATTTTTGCAATGCCAAATATTTTAGTGCAACCAGGAAACTTTCCAATAGAATCAACTGAAAGCATTTAAGGCTTAAAACAATTTATCATATTAATGCATAAACTGATGATGCAGACAAATTTTAACAATATTTGCTAGCAGTAAGGTAAACATAATTCATCCCACACAGTGAAGATACCGTACTTCATCAAAGCTACTGCAGGTCACAAATTTACAACCCTGCTGCTGATGATGGAACACTCAATTTCACTGAACAACTGTTCTCAAACACAAATTAAGTTCTAGCCAACGGATTAGTACTCAAATTAGCTAAGGAGCCTGATGTCAAGACACGTTCCAATATATTATTATCTTGCATCAATATAAACTAACATAAGGTACAAATATCACTGAACGTTTCTGTTCTCATGCATAATCGGTTTACTTTTTAACCAGAATAAATTTTATAGCGAATACAAATTAGCAAAACTAAGTCAACAAGTTGGATTATAATTTTTACCGCCGCCAAGGACATTCTGTCTGTCATTTAGCAAGATTAGGCAAAAACTAAGGAATAGATCATAAAAAAAAAGAGATCCTAACTTTTGGGAAGAAAAGGTCAAAAGACCTAGTCATGGTCATGGAATTTTTGACTTCCCACTCTCCCCCCCCCCCACCTTAAACTTACCCTCGAGCATAAAAAGAAAATAATAGAATCACCCATATACAGCCTGCGTATTATTTGGTGTCCAAGCACAGGGCGGAAATATGCACTCTGGAGTGACTGCTCTAGTTGCATGCGTTTATCATAAAACAATTGTAGAAGCAGGCATTGTAGCAAAGCTTTGGACTTTAAAACAAATGCTTGTGAGTTTAAATCTGGTCACAAAGATTTCTACATTTTATTTAAAAAAACAAAAACAAACATAAAAACAGAACATAAATAGATCTACATTTGTGACCCTTCAACCAGGATTATTAATTTTGTACCTGGTACTGGAGGTTTTGAATAACTTTGAATGAATTCAGTCTGTGCTTAATTACCTTACTTGAATATATATACTATGTGATTGACTTTGTATGACTAGGACAACACACAGTAAGGGCATAGTAACTTATTTAAGATAAGTACTTAAAGGAATATTTTTTATTTTAATACCATGAAATGTTATATTGCCTGAATTTATTTTCACAGTGCAGTTTCAATTGGCTTATTTTCCCATGCAACAGCAATTTAGGTTAGACCTCATCCTGAAAATGTGCACAAAGGAAATGCACTGCCATCTGCACTGAAACTAAAACAAAATACACTTAAATTCAATAGGAATTCCAGCGAACTGAATAAACTCTAAACTCCAGGATCAATTTTTGTTCTTTTTGTGCAAATTTATACAGAATGGGTTTCCCTCCGCACAGTCAGCAACATGCAGCTGCAGTTTTAACTGATTGTTCATTGACATGTAAATAGCTGTAACACTGTATTCACTACATACTGCAAGCAAGATATAATTTAACTATAATAACTACGCATGGCTTAGGCAATGCAATTATAAATGTGCTTTCTTTACAACCACTTTTTGTAGTTTATATCAAATTATCTTAGCATATGATCATATCCAAGTACCATTTGTGCATAATAATGAATCTTGATTTGTGTTACTGTACAGTACACTAGGTTTAAGTTATTATTCCTAGACTAAAGTAATTGATTTTATAACTGTATGTGTCATTTATATCAATCTATAAGATAAAAGATATTCATCATCTACAGTACTGTTTTATGAATATAGATTCTGTTTGCAAAGTCTCATTACTATAAATTTATACCAAAATTAGACAGATGTGCTCGACAATTTTGAAGATGATACTTTTTTCCTTTTACTTTAAAGTAGAAAGATAAAGAAAAATTTCTTATAAAAATAGCTGTTTCTGGCAAAATCGTTAATTATACTTTGATTACCATGAAAGTACTTATTACCACTTTAGACAGAGCAGTATGTGGGCAAGTGTTACAAATGTACAACAAAAATTAGAAATTCATTAATTTTGGTAGAAGACGGCAACAATGGCATTTCATCCAGGTTTTAACATGCACTAAACATAACAGTTTGATATTGTTATTGTTCTTAGAATTTAAGCAGATCCGAGGTGCTAATTGGTGAAGCTGGCTTAACCCTAACCTTAAACTTGTGTCTCGCTATCTTACTGCACTACGGCATATGGAAGAATAACCACTTCCTAAAAAGAATACCATAAAACCCATTGGGCTTCAAATCGTATTTCCAAACAAAATTCCTATAGAAATAAATTAAAACCGATCTTAATTCAAAGATGGTGGAGTTTCCAAGTACATGTACAGTAATCGAGACCCACATTTGAGCCCTGGCCAAGTAGGTCTACGCAGGAAATTTTTCAAATAATTTATTTATGTGATTGCCACTGTCTAGAGTCTCATCTTTTCTCCTAACCCATAATAATATCTCTATGCTCACTACTGCCTGTATTTAAGTATGATATTTATTTTTATTAATTTCTTGTACAGTATCATAATTGTGATGCATTTCTACAATAAGGTGATTTACAAATTTGTCTTATTATATCATTATTATTAAATAAAAAAAATCATTGAATATTAATATTGTATATTAAACAACATGATTTTATATGGATTTTAACCCACAAACAATTAACAGTAGCACAAAATACAATTAATAATCATGACAAGATATTCTAAAATTAGTACACTTTATTGCTTATTTATCTACTTCCATAGAGCATCCAACTAAAAGTTGACATCAGATAATAGACACACACACAAAAAAATTATATAAATAAATAAATCCCAATAATGTTTTGCCTTAAAATGGTCAAAGAAATGTCTACATTGAAAGTTATGGTAAAAACTGAAAGGTGAAATAAAAAAGGCCTTAGGCCTTTTAAGTGAGTAAAAAAAAATTATTAGTTTATCACCCTATCAAAGAATAAAAACTGATGAGGGAGGGAGGTTTTTTTTTTTTTTTTTTTTTTTGCTAATCCCGCCCCCATTTTACCGATGATCACAAGTAAATCAATGGTTAGAGACACATATATAAAAAGTCATAAGAATGGAATCAAATTTATATTCAAAAAATATGTTTTTGTTGTACCAGTAAGCATATTTGCAAGAAACCCTGAGCTTTTCAAGTGAAATCTGATTTTTTTCCAAAAGTAATGAGGGAGCGGGTGATAAACTAATAATTTTTTTTATGGGGCCTTATAGTAAAGATGAATGATATTGCTAGAGAAATGAGAACATCTGAAGTAATAAGATGATGGCTATTAGTATACTGTAGTACTAGTAGGTAACTCCAATGCTACTAGGAAGACATTGACCCAGGCAGATAATGTTGCATCACTACCAGTGGTATGATATACATAGCTACAGCTGATCAAAGTAAACTTGTTTACTAATCCATAACTTGTATCAGTGTAGAATGGTAACATTCCAAGACATGATAAACCTTTGCTAATCCCGCCCCCATTTTACCGATGATCACAAGTAAATCAATGGTTAGAGACACATATATAAAAAGTCATAAGAATGGAATCAAATTTATATTCAAAAAATATGTTTTTGTTGTACCAGTAAGCATATTTGCAAGAAACCCTGAGCTTTTCAAGTGAAATCTGATTTTTTTCCAAAAGTAATGAGGGAGCGGGTGATAAACTAATAATTTTTTTTATGGGGCCTTATAGTAAAGATGAATGATATTGCTAGAGAAATGAGAACATCTGAAGTAATAAGATGATGGCTATTAGTATACTGTAGTACTAGTAGGTAACTCCAATGCTACTAGGAAGACATTGACCCAGGCAGATAATGTTGCATCACTACCAGTGGTATGATATACATAGCTACAGCTGATCAAAGTAAATTTGTTTACTAATCCATAACTTGTATCAGTGTAGAATGGTAACATTCCAAGACATGATAAACCAATCTATCATTTTATCAACACAAATTAAAGAACATATTTACAGTGCCACAATGCCATATCAATATAGATATTTTTTAAAATACAATAATCTACAGTATAGGAATACTGTATCTGTATCGTAATATAATATATGAACAATTATCACTTCATTTGCATACAAACTTTTGTACAAATGGGTTTAATAGATGAGATAAAAAGTTATTAATTTTCTCAATTTAGAAGCAATCTTTCTCACTGGGGAAAAAAAAACAGAACAAAGGCTCTTCATTTTTTATACATTTTCTCTCCTTTTCATTATAAACAGTTCCCATGGGAAGGGCAATACATGGGACCCACTGCATAACAGGAAGACTTACAAATAAATGCCAGGATATTGCCATGTTTCTAAGGAATAAAAGACATTTTTAATATTTTCTATTTTATGTTCAAGTAGACTTTTGAAGATGATCCCTAGGTCAGAGTTAGCAGAGCTCTGATGAATGACTGGCAACTAGTGTAAACAAGCACCATACAACAATGAGAGTGTGTAAAATTCTCCTGGGCCACTGACCTTGAAAATTCCATCCAAAATCATTGACTGAAATTATAGCCAGATCATCATCAGATAACAAAAAATCAATAAAATAGTTAAAAAATACTTATTGACATAACATTTTGTCATCAGAAATCTGATGTGAAATTTGAAAACTAATTACTTTTGTTTTGAAAATATACTTTTAAGCCAACTCCCATAACCTTGGAAAAATAATATAATGGACACACCACTGAATAGTGTGTGCTGTATATTCTCGTGTATAAGATGACGCTTAAAATAGCAAATTAGGATTGAAAAACGGGGTCTTATATATGCAACACATACACATTTTTTTTTAGATATTTAAATCATGTTTGTCTTATGTGCAGATTGTCTGCAACACGCGAATTTTCAACCGAAATGGAGCTACTAACTGTAGAATGAACACAATTAATGTGGGAAAATAAGATTTTAATGAGCCCATAAAATAGTATTATGTGGAAGATTGGCCCTACACTTGTCTCTTTTTTAGACAGATGGAGGAAGTACCAACACCATAGAAAGCATTAAAAAGGTAGAAATTCCAACGATGAAACAGCAGGGTCATCTTATATGGCCGACATACAAAAACCATCTCAAACTTGGGGGTCATCTAAATACACAAGTATGGTATTATATTGCACATACGTAACCCTATTTCAAGTTGCTACCTGTTAGATAACAGTGTCACAGTCTGTAACAGCCTGAATGTGGGTGTAATGCACTTGTTCAATTGTAGTCCCGGCACCCCCAGACCCAGGCCATAGCGGGGCACTAGCCGAGACTGAGCCGGGGATGTACACATAGTTATGTCCCTGTAGTGCCGGGACGTACCTGAAATTAACCCGTAGATCTAACAGGCCTCGGAAAGGACGGGAACTTTAGAGTTGCTGCTGTTTCGGGTGTGTAGGCCTAAGCCTAGTGCTCTCAAACCGGGTCTGGTCCTACCTACAATAGGCCTAGGCATTCGGTCAGCAACTACTGTGTTTTGGTAATTAAAAAAATTGCCTACCAGTACTATAGGCCTACCATCATGGTGTCATTTTTTATAGATCGGTATAAATTACGTTTGATCTGAATTTCTAACCACACAACGCAGAGGATCGAGGTGGCGGCGCGTGTGAGTATGTTTCGCGAAAATTTGTGAACGGTGAATTTGTGCTAGTTTGTGACTAAAATACACCAGTGCATGAGCCAAGGCAAGGAAATCTGTACAGTTTCTACTAAGTATTCATTTTCTTATTTAGGCCTAATTTCTGTTTTGATATTGAATAATTAAATTCTATCTCCTTTTTTTTCGCACTTTTCCAAACTAATATGGAAATCTGCTTAGTGGTATGCATGCGTAGTGCTTCCATCAAGCAAGCTCATCTCCTTGGCCTAGCTCATGCCTAGCTCTCATGTGCTTCTCCAATTCACACCTAGGCTAGACCTTCATGTAGGTCTTATCATCCAATCATTTATTAATAGTGGGGAATTTTACAGGGACTACGGCGGTAAGTAGAGGAAGGTACATTAAAAGGTAAGGTGGCCGGGACTTTCACATGCACGTAACCAGTTTGGAAATTACATTCCCGGTTAAGTCCCCGGGGGCAGGAATACAATTGACAAGTGCATATATATGGGTTTTTGTAATTTTATTTTGAAGACTCACCAAAAACAGCGTTGAAATATTGACATATAACCAGATCAATATCGTATCTATTGCTAATATACAGTATTTGTAGCCATATAATAATTTATTTGGCATTTTCCAAAGAAAAAAAATTGACAAGGAAAAGAATACGCAATTATAGAAGCTCACTGAATGTGCTATAAACTATGATAAACTGCATAACATGATAAACCAGACAAATATGAACATGTGGAATAATATGAAAATTATAAAATTATATTAGGTTTAAAAGAAACAGAAGTTTAATGACAAATCATAAGACTTCATGAGAAAAATTGATCTAATTGTAATGATCCCCATAGTGGTGGATGTTAATATAGCCCTTGCAAATTTTGTGTGGGAGTAGCAGATTCAAATGGCAATAAACAGAACCCTGGCAATTTCCCAAACTTATTGTTCAACAACCACCAAATGCATTCAATTCTTTTGTCCCTGTTCTTGCACACTCTAGAAATCCCTTCCATTTTTGTTATTGTGTTGAACTTTGCATCATGTTTATTAATATTTATCTACATTAATAGTAGGTCCATTGAGATATAGTACTGTGTATTATCACTAGGTATTCTATCTAGTACTATTTACATAGGTACTGAAGTTAGGTCAAAGTATTGTTGCATGTATCAATTTTATCCACTTACTATTTTCCACTGTCTTTTGTTTGGAAGCCAGAATTATACACCTCATAAATCTATTGTTACCATGATGTAAGCCATTTAATTTCTTATCAATTTCATTCAAAACAATCATAATTTATTTATCTATTCTTTCTTTAATGTGATACCACTTTCAGTGACAGCACTGGTTTCATAAGTGGACCACATGAATAAAAAAAAATATAACAGAAATGTAAATAAATAATTAAAATATAATTATGACTATAAAAATGTACAAATCTGAATAGAATGTAGAATACTGGCAAATATTGTATAGCAATTTAATCAATGGGGTGTTGGTTATATTTGTCTTTACTTATTAGGTAGGTGGCATCATACTTCTTCCAGTGCCCATGTTTTATGAGGTCACTTCATATCCACAGAATAATGCTAAATCACAGATTTAAAGGAAATGTAGGCCCATCAGAGAATTTGTTATAGTGTAATGTTGTTTTGCATGTTACTTTTGTTCATTCAGACATTTTAATTATAGAATATTATACCAAAACTTCTCATACATTAGCCAGAATACCATCTCAATCATGTTTTATATTTGTGATATACTGACAACATTTTTATCATCTGGACACATGTCATGGCATAGATGAGTTACAGGCTTTCCACCAAGCGAATTAACAACCATCACCTATCTATCAAGCTCACACTTGAACACTCTATAACCCATGTCAATTTTCTAGATGTTACAGTAAAAATCAACAATGGTAGTAACATAGCCTCCTCTATCATAAACCTACAGACAGGAACACTTATCTCAATCCATCCAGCTTTCATCCACCTCACACAACCATAGTTTACAGCCAGGCACTCAGACACCATCGTATATATGCTCAGATGCAGTTGACAAAAAGCAGCCACTTAATCACCTTCGTCACTCATTTAACAACCTACACTACAATTCTAAACTTGTTAACAGATTTTCAAAGCCACAAAGATACCTTGAGAAACACTTGTACAAGGAGACTGATCATCGCGTCCCTCTTATTGTCGCATACAATCCTCTCGTCAAACCATTACAATGCATCATTAATGATTTACAACCTATACTAAATAGTGACCCTACACTCAACACAATCACACCCAAGAAACCTATAGTTGCATACAGACAGCCACCTAACCTTAAACAACAACTTACATTCAACAAACTGACCCACACCCCAACTACAACAGGCACTACTCCATGCAATCAACAAAAATGCTAGCTTTGTCCACATATCAACACAAGCACTACCATTACCGGACCTAATCAACAAACACATAATATCAATGGATCATTTTCATGTTCTTTATCTAACGCTATCTATGCCATTACTGTACTAAATGCCCTGGTAGGGGAAACTAGCCAAACTATTAGACAGAGAATGGTCACAAATTTGACATTCAACATAACAATAAAGATAGCCTATTTCTAATCATTTCAAGTTAACAGGTCATAGCATAACACAATCATTTTAAAGTAGCTGTGCTTCTCTCAAATTGTTTTAAAATAGAACAGATAGATTGATTGCTGAACAAACTTTCATTAGCCTGGTTCACGTTGAACTTTTATCTAGATATAGATCCACTTAACTAGTTAAAAGTTCGATGTGAACCACTCAATTACAGCTAGATAAAGGCTTAAGTCAATGCTAACAACAGCAGCATAAAGTATACAGACGTTATAAGGAGAATTGAAACAATACTTTGTTAAATGGAAGAATGCTAGCGATTAAAATAATTTGTTTTTTATCTAAGGTAAATTTAGCTAGGGGCTACAGAGTCTACTACTACTTAGATTGCGATAGAACACGCTGCTGCACTGTCGGTTGGTTAGTACCTTTGCCCTTTGCATCATCGACCAAGTAATAACGTTAAAAAGTCCTTTTGCGTATGTTTGTCAAAGTGATAATGTATATTTTTCTTAATAATAAAATCAGATTTGTTGTATGTATTGACAATTCAATCTTTTCCATTTCTGCTATAATAGTCGCTATTAATTCAGTTTCAACGAACTACCACCAACGGCAGTCGTTAATGAGCTCACATGTTTACGATGACGAAATAAAAAAGTGTGTGGAAGTCAGCAACTTATTTGACAACGCGAAGCTACATTTTCGCGAAGTGCATGTAAACAACACAATTGAGCGATCTAAAAACTACAAAACAGGACAGAAAGGTCCATAAAGTATACAGACGTTTTAACGAGAATTAAAACAATATTTTGTTAAAATAATTCGTTTTTTATTGAAAGTAAATTTAGCTAGGGCCTAGAGAATCTACTACTACTTAGATTGCGATAGAACATGCTGCTGCACTGTCGGTTGGTTCGTACTGGTCGGCTAGGCTGGTAGTGGAAACTGACACCTGATCTACATACAGTAGTTTACGAATTTGGCAGTTTTTTTAACGAATACCTCTTGTTACTAGAGGTTCATAAAATACAGTAGACGTTTTATTAAACAAGTCTTTCCACCGTGTGACGTCGACGGCCTGAAACTGGCTGGCTGTTTATCTGGCTCTAACTTGGCATCAAACGCAATTAGGGGATTATCGTATCATGTTTCAAGACGGGTATATCTAGATAAAGTTCGACGTGAATCAGGCTATTAAGAAATTTGACAGCATTAATAGTGGCTTTATTATTGACCTAGGCTTTAATTTAATAGTCATTACATAATGTAATTGTTTATTTCTGTACATCATACCATTGCCTATTTATTCTTTAGTGAGATTGTTAATCTGTTGTTTGTGCTACTCAATTACAGCACATATTAGCTAATTCATGATAAGCCTAATTATTTTGCATTTAAGTTATTTCCTCTCTGTTTGTTCTTGTTACACTTCACACACCTGATGAATCTAGCATTGACTGCCAGCAAAAGCTCATGTCCAATAAAGTTACATCTTCAAAGTTAGTGTGAGAGTGCTGCCTCTTCATTACTTGTTTAATCAGCCTGAATGAAAGTTTTATGTTGTTTTTTTTTTCATTTGGAAAATTAAACATTAAAATAGAAACAGACTGTCTCAAAGGGACATGTTGTGATGAAACACCTGGTGTACTGAAGATAGACTGACCTACGCTTCGATCTAGAATTAGATAAGGACAAAAGCATCAGAATGAATCTTTCAGGCTAATAAATGCTGACCCTAAACCTACAGGAAGCATGTGGAAGTGGTCCTTCCAAAGTTAAAATTCAAGGCAAAAAAAAAAGAGCACACTTTAAACATTATCAGGAAAACGTACGAATTCATGAGCCAGTTTGTGTGTAGAGAGGGGATTCTATATTGGTACAATGATTGGGGTGAAAATAAAGCCATTGCTGACATGACACAATATAAGATTGACATCCCATATTTTTACCGTACATTCTCATGCATAAGACAAGCTTTTAAAATACAAATTATGATCGAAAACCAAGGGGTCTTCTTATGCAACACATACAAATTTTTGATTTTTAAACCAATCGTCTGTGTGAATCATCTGTAACACGCAAATTTACTACTGAAATGAAGCTACTAAATGTAGTATGAATGAAAGCAATTAATGCAGGAAACAAAATTTTAATGAACATTTAAAAGCTATTAAAATGGTAAAATTGGAAGATTGACCCTGCAATCGGCTCTGTTTTTAGCCAGATAGATACAGTATCAAGACCATAAAAAGCAGCAAAACGTTTTACAACAAAACACAAATATGTTTGTCAGTGATCTGCAATGGGGTTGGGGTTAACGTTTAAACTAATGCGAGGAAATTCCAGAAGCTATTCCTAGAAATAAACATGAAAAGCCAAAAGCGGGTAGGAAATTGGTTAACTGGTATAAGGCCATTTAAATTCCTACCTAAAATATGCGATTGACTGTATTCTACTATTTAAACCGTACTTAAATTAGAAGTTTAATTGGTACAAACTAACCTCCTTATTTGTTGATAGGGGCAAAAGGCCAATGAACACCACCCAACCTTTGTGACCAAGGAAGTAAATATTAATTTTTAATCTAATTTGTGAAGTTCCTTTAGGATCAGATGTTTAGTACATCACTCCCATGTATGTTAACCCCAATAGTCTTTTAAATGCAAGGACATTCTTTCATAAACCATCATTATCAAATAATATTGAGTAGGTAGAACTATATTTTTACAGCTTTTTGTTTCAGGTTACATAATTACCTTCTCATTCCAAGGTCATAGGTTTTAATTCCAATGAAAAAAACCTCCTGATCAATAGAATAAAACATTTTGACTGTCATTGTTGATATTTTTACATGCCTTTCCGAAACTATAAAATAAAGTACCGGTATATGTTCCTAGTACAACACAACCTGGGCCTACTGGCAGCATGACATTGACAAGGCATACTGTACTCCTTCCGCAGAGAGTAGGGAAGGTTTGCTCACTTGTAATCCAGTATACAGGGTAAATAAAATTGCCAGCCCTTTTCAGTTAAGTGTAGGGTTTTAGCTATAAATACTAACATTTTAAGGGTGGGTGGGTAAACTCTAAGTTAGAGTAGATTTCAAGAATGGGCAAGGGGGTTAGTAAAGGTGTTGGGTGGAGGGCCATGGAATTCGAACTAGACTAGTGTGGAAAACTTCAAGGCTGGATGGCCTCGTCTACCTCCACCCACCATAACTACATCCTTGGTATCTGAATGTGCCTAGGCCTGGTTGTAAAGTGTGGCTAGTTGTAAATGGCGGCAACCTTCGTGACAAAAAGTGAATATCATCTTCCCACTTTTTTCCAATACAAACTATAGCATTATTTTCTATGTTATTAACTTTTTTTGCATGTTTAATAGTAGTAAATTTCAAGGCAGACAATGTTGTTTTTTACTAATACTTCATGTTGTTTTTAGATCATGCCTACTGTAGGCCTACAACTATCAAAACAAGGAACATATTATATCTTTGGAATACAGGTCTCCCTCCGCTTTTGGGACTGGGGTGGTGTCCACATGATCTTTAGTAGCTTTGGTCTCTAATTAGGATAATAAAGATATTAAAGACAAGCTGGTGAAAGGCTCGTGCATGAAACCTGAAACTTGGAACACTGTGCATGCATACTATCAAACAATCTTGTTCACACAGAAAACCTAGTAGAGAACTAGCTTCAGCTTTACAGTGCAAAAGATGATTCTTGCTTTACAAATTTTAGTGATTGATTGATTCATAAATGCAGGAATAACAAGTAAATTTTATACAAATGAGGACTGAATAGAGGGATTTGGCGATGGGTGTCAGGTGACCTAATGGTGTTAGATATAAACAATTCAATTGACTGACACAGCGGTGTTTTACATGGAGATTGCTATTGTGGCCATCCCTTGTTTATTGCTGTAAAGATCATCATAATTCCTAGTAAACTAGACCAAATTGATTAGAAATAAACTGCTAATGCTGTAAAGGATACTGGCCGCAAACATTGAGATTTTTTGACAAAATGTTAGGCCTAGGCCCCTGCACATCTACGGCATGGTTAGTTATGCATGATGGTCTTCGAACCGCGAACTACCCTGCAATGTTAGGGCTAGCTAAGGTTTATGAAGGATCGCTTCAATTTCAAAGCATACAATCCTTGGAGAACGCTGGGATAAGTAAATAAACACTATTTTAGAGACCTTTGGAAAAACGCAGGCACAACATGATTAAATTAGGTATGAACATGTATAGTAGTAGCCAAGGAAGAAGTCTTAGCAAAACTATGGTCATTGTACTACCAAACTACTTGGGATTTAAAAGCACCAATACCCAAAAAGAAAACCTCATTAGTAAGAAGTAATTTTAATATAAAAAAAACCCTTCCAATTATGGTAATTGTAAATATTTTTTTGCATCTTTTCAACATTGCTTAAAGGGTCTTAAATAATAAAGAGCAATTACTGGCAAAGGCGTGCAAACCAACCTGACACTCAATTTATACTGTGTGGGATTTTATACAACTAAAAATCCAATACAATCCCTGAAATGGTCTGCTCAATCAATATGATTTGTGCTGAAGAAGATCCCTTATCTATTGGATAAAAAGAAGACCCCATGCATAGAAGCATAGAGAATTGGTACCAATAATTTGATTTGGCACAGTATTCAACAAACTAATACTGTAGTTGGTACAATGGTTACCAAACTGATCATTTTACATTATTTATTACAACACATTATATTTAGCTGTTAATTTAGTTGGCCACAAAAACTACTACTGTACTGCGTGAAGTACACACAGAAAAAATGTTCATCATCTTCCTTCCTAGCAGCAGAAAAATGGCTGAGAGAATTTGTTTTTGTAAAAACCCTTTTGAGATGGCCAGAAGCAGAAACTCAAACTGAAATCCCAATGACACGCCTTATATATTTTTGCCTAAAGCCGTTCAGATAACTTTAATGTCATGACTGTTTCAAAAGTGAGCATGTGCAAGACGATATGAGTAGGGCCTATTTATTCATCCCACAACTTTATAAAATATTTATACTGCAGGCACAAGAACTGGGAAAAATATCAAATACGGTCTACTGTAATATACTATCAAAGATATTATCATATATTTATTTCATCGATATGACAAGAGGCATATTCTACCTATTAAACTAACCAATCAAAAACATTATTATAGCGCAGATTTCCATAAAGTTATGTTCAACGGCATTTGACAACAGGTAGACTATATTCACAAGAACACCTGATTAACTTTGTACACAGTCAAGTGTCATGATGCTTTGTAGCACAGCAGAAGCTTGACCCAAAAAAGTAATTACAACAATTACCTACCATGCTAAGTTTCTGACTGAACACCGTCTTCCCTTTCCTCGATGAACAAATTATTATTAAAGTATATTTTAGTTGCATTGGTCTGAGTACGGTTTAATATTTAAACCATGATTTTCAGAACTGCTATTTTCCATCACTATCATCACATTGCTTACAGAAGTGAATTTTCATACAGTATGTCAAAGGTTAGACATTTATATTAAATGGCTATCTATAGGTAAAAGACACTGGAATAGTTTAAATGACAATTACAGTAGAACCTCGATTTTAGTTATGGTACGGGACCGGAGGGCGTACGTAAATCGGGGATTCGTAAAATAGAGGTTGAGATAAATTTGTGGTAACCTTTGGCCTAATAAGTATGTAACGCTCAATATACGTATGTATGAACGAACGATGTTACCTGGCCTCTAGGCCTACGAATGTCATAATAAAGTGTTCAAATAAAACCATGTGTCTAGTATATATGTCTTTTATTTAACTAACGAACATAAAAATATTTTAAGATTACCTATACGACAAAGGTATAACTTGGGAATTCCCCTTCATGCCTATTCTAAACAACAGAGCTGTGGTGTTGTCTGGGCCTGTTGAGGCAAACTAAACCCATGTGCACTGGGCGAGCCAACCAATTAGCGTTCGTGTACGTGAAACAGCAAAACCATGTGCACTGCACTGGGCGAGCCAACAAATTAGCGTTCGTGTACAAAACTATGCCTACTCAGCTTCGTGTAGAAAATTAGACCAGACAAGTTTTTGCATGGTTTGCCACACGAATCTAAGGAGGAAAGCAATTATTTTGAGCACCATCGGTAGTTGTTCATCTCACTCAGTTCACGTGGTTTTAGATTGTAACAACCCGGTATTAGACTCAATTAACGTTACTGTTTAATGAAAATACGTTGCATTATGGTTTGTTTATTGTTATAATTTATTGTTATAGTCTATTTACATATGGTTTCTCTGAAAAGGGCCGTTTGTTTTGAATATTTTCGGAGTTTTTGATGACGTCATCGTCGATACGAGGCGTACGAAAACCGAGGGTTCGTATAACTGGGGTACGTAAAAATGAGGTTCTACTGTATAGGAATACAAGACATTGCTTTAAAGAAGGATATCTCTCATCTAATACTGCTCTCAAAACTGACTTAAAATAGAGTGAAATTTGACTGCTACATGTTTAAATGCCACCTGATCTTTTACCATCCTGAATTACTGTATAATATAAACGGTGAGTGATGTAGAACATAGGCCTACAGAAAGTAGTCAACAAAAACCAAACATATAATTACTAAATTAACTTTCATAAATGTAACAAAACAAAAATAAAACAAATAGGCCAACAATTATAACTTAGTATACTTTAAAAAAAAATAAACATGTGAAAAAAATACAAACACGAGAGAGACTGAAATGGCCTAATACAGTATTATTATTATTTAATGTAATTTAATTCAAGCAAATTTATAAATTAGATATCAATATAAATTTTAAGGGATCTTTGGCCAAATTTTCAATATTTTCTATTTAATTACTTACACAGAAAAATCATTAAAATTAGCCACATTTGATCATTTCTATGTATAGTTATTTGTGTGAGTTTGGTTTACTGAGAATGAACAAGGAAAAAGACTGAGGCTCATTTTCAACCGAGGAATACCAATATTAAATAATTAAAATTTAATTTATGGAATGGATAAAAACTAAAGGAGATGATGCAGGAAGTAGCTGATCATGGCCAATTGCACATTAACAAATGGCCCAGCTCACATCACACCCTTTGTTGCCTAGTGCATTTAATCCAGCACCTCTACTCAGTTTAAGGGACCATGCTACAGGGACCATCTGCCTAAGCCGCATATTTCATATTATTGAACTCAATGTCATAATAAATTTATAATTGACATAACCATGGCAAAAGTAAAAAGAAATACGGAACAGGAAACACAACAGCAACCAATTAATATTTGTCTTTTTAAACCATTAAATTCCATGTTCAAGGATTGATTGGTATTCTAATATACTATCAAGCATAGCAAAAACTGTGCAATGGTTTAATCATTGACTGCTATACATAGTAGTCCATCACAAAAAGTTACTATTGCACTACATATTGATATAACATGATTAAAAGTTTAAAGTCTATTGTGTTAATAAACTTGAACAAAACAATTACCGGTACAATTATTCAAATTAATGTTTTGTGTATTTAAGTTATCAGTTTTTTCTTTTTAACAGAAAATAAGATTTCACATTCAAATATACTGTTCTAATTCTTTCCATAGGCCCTAAATTCGGTGGTAACAATAAAGATTACATAATAAACGTCTCTAAATCTGTGTCTCATTGGAATTTTTTAACTACAATAAATTTTACTCTTCAAGCAATTACATTTCCTAAACTGAATTTTCAGGTTTTAGAACTTTTCTACATTTTACCTCGGACAACAGACTTCAAAACAAAGTGTATACAGTTGCACCATACTCTGATTCACAAGTCAAAATGTAATAACAGGATACATTTTAAATATTACAGACTTCCCGAGATATTTCTACCAATATCAATGTGTACGCAGGCAGTGAAGATACAGTATGTGCGATACCACTAAACACACAGCAAGCCAAGCAATATGACTATTCACACTGATCCATGCCAATTATCTCGCAAACGTTGTAAAGGGTATGCCATTTTCCCTACATGAATATATCGTACACGGGATGCATGTGAAACTTAAGTTCAAAGCAGGGGCTGTATGCTAAATTTTCCTTAGCACAAGATATGTCTGTACAGTGTAATATTTATCTTGTCTGAAATGGAGACAGTAGACCATAGAATTACTGTATCCAGAAAAATAAAGGTAAAATGCTAAAATCTTTTTATGGAATAGACAGTGTCTGACTCATCCTTTCTAGGCTCTGTCTGTGAGATTCATCTCTTCTTCTGATTAGCCTGATTTGAAGTTTAATTCACAGAAATGTACAGATTGTCAGATATTCCCCCTGATGTAAGCAAATGGCTGCCTCATTAAATAAATCATGATTTACCATGAATCTATTTTAAACAACTGAAACAACAAGTATTGTACATTACAACGTACATTTTTAATCTAAATAAATTCAGATACTACTTATTACCACAATGAAAAAAAATACTGTACTGCCAGTACTGCTTATAATTAATTTTCACCTAAATATTATTACACTTTCAATGCAAACATAACCTTTCAATGTTTCAAAATATTTATTTTTTAAATTTTTTGATACTTTACAGTAATGTAAATACCTTATTCGTATTATAAGCCATTTATGTACCTGATGTTATTTTTCAATGTTTTCTGTACCTAAACAACATGCTAATTTAATCAACCTGTAAAAATTGTCAATAAATAAATAAAATTGTGTATTAGTCGCATCACTTACAGTATACACTCATTTGCTTATTTATTATCAAAATTATAAATGTCATATTCTTTGTAGACTTAAATTAGATGGTTATCTATTAAGGATTTTAAGAAAAATAACAGCGAAAACTAGATTGTTTCAATCTGTGTTTCTATAGTTCCTTTCCAATCATTGTGAAAGAAACAAGACACAAAAAAAAGCTATTGGATCATTATAAGTATCCTACACTCTATCTAAACTGCTGAAATACAAATTATTGATAAAGCAAATCACTTTAATCAATTAATGTTACATGAATTCTGGATGCTGTCTATGAACAATATGGCCCAATTGTGATATCACTGGGCGGACAACAATAATAACTCGTAGAGGTACTACAACACTGTACTGTAGCCTAAACTAAATTTGTTAATAGTGATTTTTCATCATTCTTTATATTACTATATTTTTATTTGTTTTTTTTTTCATTAATGCTATGCATGAAGTACAAGTTACAATTACCATGCAAAATAAAACGGACTAATAGTTTAGCAAGTACAAATTATGGCCTGGAATTTAAACAGTAGACTGTACCTGGGCAGTTATTGTGTTTTACAATTTGCAATACAAACTTAACAAAATAGCCTGGTGGTAGATCATGACACTAATCAGCTTTGAGAAATGAAAGATGTTTTAATGTTGTAAAACAAAAACCCAATACAGAATTTTTGGTATTTTGTTAGTCAAGAAGAACTATCTGCAGAGGACTAGGCCCAATAATGAAATTAATGATCCCTCACTAACTCAGCATTAAAATGGAATGGTTATTAAAATAATTATGCATGTGATTATCATAAGAATGCTTCCTTCTAGTTAAAATGTTTGATATAAAAAAGCAATAAGCACAATTGACTATGCAATAAGGGCATCAATCTCATATAATAAATTAGGCCTGCTGTACTTAGTATTTCACCATAATATATTGAGTGCAATGTACTTCTGTAGGCTGATCAGTTTACTACCATATTATCCCAAGATTTCCTTGTACACAATTTAAAAACTGTTAAGAATTTCCTGTACAACATGTAGTATTACAAATCCAAGGATATCAGTATGTAGCTCCCAAAATTTAATTAGACTATAATATTGCAATCCATAATGAAACATGTTGGTACCTATATGCAAAGCATAAAATGTACCGGTATGTTATAATTTGTTGCATTTTTTTAATTAATTCATTATGCGCTTCTTATTAAACAAAAAAAACAAAAAAAAAAAAAATGCTGATAGCTAGAGGCTTATCAATTATTGAGGCCATCTGCCTTTCCAAAAAGTGCGACTTTGAGTAATGATTTGCTTTGTAATTAGTTGAAATCCACTCCCGTATCTTCAGACCCAACAGATAATGGATCCGGTACCAAACTTTTAACTAGTGGAAAAATAAGTGTCCTATATCAAAAGATATTTTGCTGACAAAAGCAATGAACATGACGTAACAAAATAAAATGAATACACCATGTCGAAGGTACATTTCTTTTTGAAAATGGTGTCACAGCTAGGCCCTAGTCCTCGCATAACTAATGCATAAAAAACTATCTCATTAGGCCAAGTAAAAAAAAAAACATGTTTCACGTCCGGCTTTTTTTTTAAATTGAGGAAGAGGCCTTTTTTATTTTTTATTTTTCAAAATGGCCGCCATTCTACAGCCTCGGTTTACCAGTCGCATTTAGGAATCATTGTTACTGTATACAATCGGAATGTTCCCGATGTTACGTCTCAGACGTCTTCACATGAAACTATTCCATACAATCTGACATAGAGGGCCAGTATAACGGGAAATTCCAGAATTCATCGGAAATCATCGGCCTTATTCGATTGGGACTTTCGTGCTCTGCTCAACTGGGACTTTCGTGCTCTGCTCAACGGAAACTGCTCAACGAAGTTAACGCTCGGAATTTATCGTTGAGTTTTGTACTCAACAGGATAACCTACTCAACGTATAGTCCCAATCGAATACGGCAATTGTATGCATGACAAACGCGCTCTAGTGAAGTGAACTCGAGGTTTGCCGCCTGACGCCCAGAGTAGGCGACGGCCTAGGCCTAGCCTAGAGATAT
>NW_022718257.1:941779-946636 GCF_011630105.1 Anneissia japonica | reverse complement strand
CTATACGAAAGGTTAGACGAAGATATTGCACTATTTTAGGCTAGGGTATTTATTTTCCAACATTTAATTCTAAATTTTCGATATATTTTTTCTTTATTTTCATGAATTTTCCAAAAATAAAAAAAAAATCAAGGTGGGCGAAAAAAACGATGCGGACGGGGATGTTTTTTTTTTACTTGGCCTTACCTCTTAGTACAGTAAATCAAAATAGTAACAGAGTATAATCTATTTCTAAAACATTTCATAATTTTATTGACCATGCATAATGTTGATTTTCAGAAAGAACAGTTGACAATGTTGGCTAGCTAGGCCTAGGAAGATGAGGCCTTAACTACATACAGTTACTATGCATAAAATAAAATGTTACCTTAAAGTTCAGGGCTACGGCCTAATGCAGCTGTAGTTGTACGATGCACTATACGACCCCCAGGAAAGGTGCGTCATGGTAAAATACCATTTAGGTCAGTCACACTGAGAAAATAGGTGCGTTTATGTCCGTCGCATTACAAAATGACAATGTAAACAAATAACGCCAACAAAATGATGTCACTTTTTTACTACCAGTATTAAGTAATTAGCATGATCAAAATGACATTACAGAACAATACAAATAACCACATCTAGGGAATCTTTATTTTACTTAATGCATTTTGTTGTGGAAAAAATAGCTTATTAGAATAAAATCAAGAAATACTTTTGTAGGAATCAATATGCAAATCAAGGGCACATGGCACCTAGAAGGGGTGCGTCATGGCATGCACATGTACAACGCACATTCAGCAAGTGAAGCGCCCTTCCCAGGGATCGTATAGTTTGTCATACAACTGGCGGCTGAAAACCTAAGCCTAAATAGCCCCTAGCTTAGGAGGGCCCCTAGGCATAGTGACAGTGTTGTTTTCTTACAAACATCAGTGTTAAATTAAAAACAAAATGCTTAAATTCAAATCAGATCCAAAGGGCCGAGTCCTAAGAACTAAGCCCTACTTTATTAGGTTATGCAAACATTCTTTACTACTACCACCATTTTTAGGCCTGGTTATAATGCTGCATGCAATTCCGTTAGGTTTATAACCAACAGCAATTCATCAGTAGGCCTAGCTAGGGTGGTGCACAACAGACAGGCCCTCATCATCATCAGTTCGTAATGATGAGGAGAGCTGAAATATAAATAGCATTGCAAAATTCACGAACCTCTGAAGCAAGGTGAACTGGGGCTTCTTTCTGGCGATGTTCGATGGTCT
Source organism: Anneissia japonica (assembly GCF_011630105.1). Lineage (NCBI taxonomy): Eukaryota > Metazoa > Echinodermata > Crinoidea > Comatulida > Comatulidae > Anneissia > Anneissia japonica. The sequence goes on along the minus strand of NW_022718257.1, from coordinate 945,395 downwards.
GGTGATCGTCGTGACTTCACACGATGGGATTCCCAAGGCTGTGTTGGCGAAGGGATAGGACTACCTCGTTTGCCATTACTGATGCTACTACTGTTTGATCTTGTTGGGCTGCCACCCTGCCTCAGTGTAAATGGCAGTGTAGCTCGCATTGGCTGGGGTTTGGTTGCACATGAAGGTGAAGTCCTTCTTGGTCTCTGTGGCCCTTGAGACGACATTCTGAGCTTTTTTCCACACTTTTCGTCAAATCTATCTTCTTTTAGTACTTTCACTCTGATCTAAATCGCTTTTCTTAGCGAAACGACAGGTCTTACTCCTTCACAAACGACGTCTGTTCGCCGCCGCCGCAAGAGCCAAGCGCTAGCGACGTCCGTATGCGTGTGTGAGGAGCGTGTGTTGGTAAGTGCAAATCCTTGTTTTGATTAGCTGGCGTTTGGCCAATCATTGTGTGGCTCGTTCAATATTACTTTCTTGTAAGCATACACACGCTGCACTTGCCAAATAATAGTAGTAGTACGAGGCTGTAAAACTAATCGCTCAACTACTTCTGATTGGGTAAAAAGTTGATCTATTTAAATGAGATGTAAATTAAAGTTACCTTGTTTGCAACAAAGTTTACAACCTGGAGCAGGGACCATCTGGAAAAACCAGTGACTAAATAAAACAGCTGTAATTGTGAACAATTCAAAGGTAATGTGATTAATAAGCTGTAGATAACATTTAAAAAACAACTCTACCAAAAACAAAAATGTGAGAAAAAGATTCTGTAGTAACATTCATATTAAATTACTTCATGATAGAACATAGAATAAACAAACTAGGGTAAATAGAGTCATTGATATTGACCTACTAAAAATTAATAACATAGCATATTGATTTTATCAGGAGCATAGGCTGGGGTGGGTGCGGTACTGTCTCTTATACACGCGATTGAGAATGAGGAACTAAATCCTTATTCCAATGAAAACTTAATGGTAATTTTTAGTATTTAACCGACATGAGGGGTGCATCTGCATCTACAAGGAGTGGTTCCCCTTGACTACCCCAAGCAAAATGTATGCCTTCCCACTTAAAAAAATGCTGAGCAAAATACTCATGTAGTTTATCACTTTATTACCTTTGGTAGCATTCCATCTTTCCTCCTTTTTGCAGCCTTACTGCCACTGTATACACAATTCTTATTCTCATTTCGTGGATATTAGGTGCACCGTCGCGCTATACACATTTTTTGATGGAATAATTGCTTGATTACATTAACATAGTCAATTTTGCCTTGCGTGTTACTATATCTTTAATTATAAACAAGTCTGGGAAATTAATTAAATAAAGAATAGACTTTATATAATTCCTCCACATAAGAATTTGAATTTCCTTAAAAAACTATTACATGCAAACTTATTAACAGTATCCTTACAAAATGATACATCAGACAGGCAGAGAGAAGTGAAATGAATCAACATCTTAGATCTCCATCCAATGAGCTTTACTGCAATGGGAAAACCCCATAAAAAAAATTAAAAAAAATTTAATTGCTTCGCCTGTTCTCGCAAGTAGCACTAAGTGTAAAATGGCATAAGCTAACACTGCATAATTATTACCAATGAGTATAGCACATTAAAACAGCCACATTTTACATGAAATCCAGAGATATCAAAATTCCTGATAGTTGCAAAAGTAGATATTAGAATGCTCTCCAAGCAAGCACTCATCACAATGTGTGCCCAGCTTTATAAGATGTATGTGATTCTTTCAACAATATGAGTCCAGCGGTGGTGCAAGAAATTTGCCAACGAGGGGTCCGACGTGTCTGACGGAGGGGTCGGAACCAAGGGGCCGACGAAACCTCTGTCGACGGCCCAGAATAAAAAAAATCTCAGGTAGGGTTCACAGGGAGAGTTTTTATGGTTTATTATTTTCCAAAATGTGCTATTAGACCACAATATTAGGAATTGGCAATCAAATTAAGATTATTTTTTTGATAGGAAAATTATTATTTTTTTAACTTTTTGACCCGACGACCTAGTCGTTCGTCAACAACAGTTGGTCCAGGCTTGTCTGACGGGGATAAATTGCCCTCCCCCCGGCGCCAACACTGTATGAGTCATGTTGCACTGATGTGATTTACTGTATCGGATTGAAATAATCGCAAAAAAATTTGTGAAACTTGAAACGAGTTTCCATCATTTTCTGTTAGTTCAGTATTAAAATCCCACGAACAATTTCATAGTGTCATACACCTTTGGTATAATAATAACTCAAAAATGATATTAAATCATTTTACTATATCTGCAAAATGGTGTTACTGTAGCAACAAGTGGCTTATCGTTGGAGTTATTTTTCATGAAATATATCAACAGCTCAGAGAAATTAAACTATATATTATAACTCCACAAATATTGTCAACAATCTTGTGGTTTATCTTCGAAGCCCCTTTCTCAAAAAGTACTTAATACCTAAAAAAAAAAAATAAAGCATTAAATGCTATATCCTCAAATAGTGTTAACAATAAGTGGCTAACATTTAAGTCCTTTTTCTACAAATTTATAACTCAAAAATAAATTATACAAAAGCGGCTTAAATTTAAGCTATTTTTCTCAAAATGCACTTAATAACTAAAAAAATTATATAAAAGCATTTAATCTGCCCTATATAGTGTTAACAATTAATGGCTTATTTATGAAGCTCCTTTTTTAGAATTTATTGTGCAACACATAATGCATCATAATTCTTGATTTTTGCAGGATTTTAACCCTTAAATGTAGCGGTTATTCAATAAAAATATTTAATAAAAGTGATCCTGCCAGGGACCTGATCAATAGGGCCCCCAAAATCTTAACCACCAAGCAACAGCTTTACTCCTTTTTCCTGTTTGTAACTGTTCCATTCAAGTCACTACAAAGCCAAATTTGCTAGCTGCAATGTAAAATGAAAATGAGTTGGCTTTTTTCTTTTTTTTTTCGTAACTATGACTCAGAAAGAAATGGAGTTTTATGTCTGTATACTTAAGCCTGAATTTCATGTAATGTGTATTAGACATAGCCATCAAGGAGAAGTTAGCAATTTATCATAATGCCACAATCGCTGCAGCTACAAAACTATAAACTCATAATGAGAACTCTATTCAATTACACTTTACAGAAAACCTGCTCACATAGTCAGGCATTGCCTGCTGGATGATTCAATTTCATGATAATATTAAAGAGCAAGTCATCAAGAAATAGAGAAGTTCAGTAGCTACAATAGATGCCCACATATTTGTGTTCAAGGTGAACACATGCTTTTCAAGTTAAAGGAAGAGGGAATAGGGATATATTTTAGTTATAAAAATTGCCACATTTCAGTCAAAACAAAAGCAGTTCGTTGATTGACACAGTGGTACTTTATCAGCGGTGGCTCCAGATATTTGCCGACAGACGGTCTGACAATGGGGTCCAAACCAAGGGCCCGACTAGAGCCTTGGTCAGGGTCCCTGAATAAATATTCCAGGTAGGGTTCATGGTGAGAATTTTACACCCCTCTATAAGGGATTGGCAATCAAAATAATGTTATTTCGAAAGGCACATTATTATTGTTTGTGGTAGGGGTGCGCACGCCCCTCCAAAATTACTTGCGCCCCCCC
>NW_022718257.1:894055-941727 GCF_011630105.1 Anneissia japonica | reverse complement strand
TCGGCCCCCCCCCCATCAGCACCCCCATTTCAAGACTTCTAGATACGCAACTTCCACTGGTGCCACCACTGTACTCTATGTCTGTCCAGTTTTCAATTGAAAGTAATAATATACTGAAATACACAAAGCAATCAAATGCAATATTGCATAAGACTTTTAAAGTTTATTTAACACACCAAAGATACAATACTATAAAATTTTCTTTGCGGACAAAAAACTGTTGTATGCCCATATATAGTCATGAAGTGCCTATATAAGGTCATGATGTGATATCATCATGACCGTATTTAGGCATATCACATATTTTGTCAACTAAAATTTTATAGTCTGGACAAGGCTTTAAACTACCCAATTTTTTCAACTCTTGTTGATTTCATTTCCACATAGATTATTAAAAAATCTTATGAGATTTTCATTCAACAGTAAAACTATACACTACTGGCATCAGATTTTTGTCTGTCCAACTTAAATGAAATTAGTCAAACTTTTTGATGGTCTACTTCCTCAGATAAAGTGAACCATCTGGTCATCCATCATATGTTGACAGGGGTCTCTCACATGTCTTTGAAATCTCCCAGAAATCGGGATTTTTTTCCCCCGTTATGTACTTAAAATAGAAAACATGTACAGTACCGGTATATATATTTAGTGGCAGATTAAAGGGGGCCTAGCTGGCCCTGGTACCCCCACCCCTCTAAATTTTTCAAAATTACAAAAAAAAAGGAGAATAAAGGAAAATTATTTTCAAAATTAAGCCTTAATCATACATTTTCTTACCTCAGCCCCAACGATGGTGGGGCTGAGGTAGTCTACACCCCATCTGGGAAAATCCCTCCCTGGGCCCCTCTATTAAGAATTCCTGTACCCGTCACTAATATTATTATTATGGTCACAGTGAAGTCAGTACCGACCATCGTCACCATGTGCAACAAATTACAAAAAGATGTTAAGGAAGCTCATTAAACCAGACCTCTTTAACGTGGCATCTTTCAACTTGGGACCCCTGTGTTGTGTATGATAAACAATCATCTGATAGTAATGTATAATTCTAGGCTTTTCTCTCACAAAATTACATTGGTATAGCATTCATTTAAAATCCTCCATTTTTAAAATATTTATAGTTATTCCCATGTACATCTCTGTTGTTGTACAAAAAATCTTGTTGGAAGTACATGTGAAGCTGATAATTTTACAATTATAAAACAACTTTGGCATGCAAACCCAATAAAATATATATTTATTATTCCTAGACTCCCGAAAAGCATTTGAAAGAAATTGGCTTGAAGATATTCCTGAAACCACCTAGGATAAAGTTAGAGTAGGTCTTACAGAACAATATATTACACAAAAAGGCTGTTTTATCCCCTACATTATTTTGTTGCTATTAAAATTTATGAAAGCGTTTCACAGCTTTCACAAAATAAAAAAGATAATTTTTTTATGATAACGATAAACCTCAAAAGGTAACTTAGGATGGACATAATTACTGAAAATCCATGAATTTATAAATAATAAATTCTTAAAATAAGTAATAAACTATCTAGAACTTGGTTCAGCGTAACTGTAACCTTGATCTATTAAAATTTAAGCTTAAAATTTATGCAAAAATATTTCTATTTGATTGTTTTCGATAAAAAAAAAAACAAAACAAAACAAGAAAAAAAAATAAAAAACAATGAACAATAAATCAAGTTTGAATACAATGACCTTTGATGAAAGAACCGATCGAAAGCAACAATATCTGGTCATTGTACCATGTGTGCCAAGTCAGTGAAAGAGAAAATTAGAAGGAGTCACAGCTATCCACTTTAAAACATGATTTAAAGATTGATTGAGTGAATGAGTTATTGAGTAACCAAGCTATATATTTTCAAACCATACTTAAATATGATGCTTTTCACCATGTCAGTTTCTCTGTGCTGGCATATTCTATTAGTGATTGCCTTAATGGCAGCTTGCCTCATTTAGACCTACTGTAAGTGGTTGCTGATTATTATTATTAGAATGCACTGAACATGTGATTTTAACAATAAGTCATGTGACAATAAGTCATATGCCAACAGGTCATGTGACCATGTGTCATGTGCCAACAGGTTATGTGGTATTAGCCATGTAACATCAAGTTTTTCACCATTTTTGCTTTTCCTTAAGAAAATGCTTTCATATTCCATATATTCACAACTGCAATACTTACAATGAAAGTATACTACATATGTCAGAGTCATTCTCGTACAGTTCATACTATAATAATACAGAATTTGCTATGTGCTTGAGTTGCCCAAATCATTGGTTACAGAAGTCTAGCACTGACAAATTTCATTCCAATTATTCATATCTTACAAGGTACCTATTTTATACTCCTAGTTTGGGAGTGACACAAGTAAACAAAGTGGTCCTATCCCAGTACACAAGCAATGTGTCCAGCACCCGATTCGAACTCAGAACCATTCAGTTAGAAGGCCGAAGCTTTACTGGTGTGCCACATATTGGATTGTGACAGCAGGTCTTTAAGACAATTCCTACTTTATTTATTTTCATTTTGTTTTTTTAGTTCCTTTTTATTCATTTAGAAGGCACTTAGTTGAGGGAGTGCCAATAGCAAACTTAAATCACTGCCTTATCAGTGGCAATCCCATTTACAAGACAAACGTGCACACATGCTCTACATACCATACTCGCGCAAATAAGCACCCCTCTCGAATAAGCGCACCCTTCTAATTTGAATAAGCGCCCCTCAATATAATCATAAGATTTTCTTTTTAGCAAGTCAATAATCCAATCAATCCTGGGACTGTGGTTACTGGCATGATTTGAGCTGCAAAGTGGAATCACATTCTTCTTAGGTCAATATCAAAATGAGGATATTCCTCTTGAACAGATGAGAGCTCCGATCCCAGGACAGACAGTATATTTTTAACTTTCCTCTTCTTTATATTTGTCTAGATCTAGTCCTACTCCTCTTTTACATTTTCCGACAATTTGCACCTTTAGCACATTCTCATCTGAGCTTTAAAAAAAACCTGCAATGATCCTGGCATCCTGTTAATCTCAATTATATATTCGAGACGAGTAGGGGGTTACCCCGGTGTACTGGAACAGACAGCCCCTGTGGTGGACGACGAGAGTTACTGGTACCGGGTTACCGGGTAGCACAGACACGAAGGGACCCTTAGGGGCAAAGAAAGTCATTGGTCGAGTTCCTTGTCCACATTTCAAGCGCCCTGAGCATCTTACATTAGATGGATATGTGCGCTATATAAAACTACACTATTGTATCATATAATCTTTTTTCATTCAAAAATTGCCTCTTGAATTTAACAAGTTCCCATAAGAGCCCCTCGATTTTCATCTACTTCCATAAGCGCCCCCTCAATTTCCACTCTGTTTTCATAAGCGCCCAGTTTAAATAAGCGTCCCTCAAAAAGTGCACAAAAATATTTTAAGCGCCCAGGCGTTTATTCGCGCAAGTACGGTAAATTCACTCTTGAATGTAAAATGAAACAAAGGAAGTATAATTGTTTGCAGCAATGAGAAAAAAAAAAAAATTTTGCAGGATAGACCTATGCAATGCTCTTAGCATGGTGACTGCCAAGTCTTTTTCCCAGTCCCTTCCTATATGCCAAAGCATAAAGTGCGCCACCATACGAAAATCATTTCCATATTTCCATCAACTGTAGTGAAACACGAACAAATATATGGTAGTTATTTTTAGGTCATTAATTCCGGGTCCTCTAAGCTGCCAGGGTGAGAGTTTGTCTTCTGGAGACCACTGCCAGCGAGTGTACGTGCAATATAATAGTGGTTTGTTGGACAGGTGCGGACATGAACTCACGCCATTGGTGGCCTGAATCAACCCTGTCGGATGTGAACTCACGTACCTGGCAGCAAACAATGTTAAAAACAATGCTCATTATGAGCCTTAGGAAATTCACCTGGAATTATACAGAATTTGGACCCAAAAACTGGAATTCCAAATCCGGAAATTGAGAGACGTACTGTACACCTTAATCGCCAGCTACAGCCTCACTAGAGTTCCAAATCTCAAGAATAAACGTTCAATCTGACAATAAACGCTGCACGCTACAAATCTCCTGTTACCACCGAGTGTTCATGTGAGAAGTCATAATCAAATTTCTTTGGCTCAAAAGTTTTTAGTGACGGGATGCTCATGTCGCTAAGTGTACTGGTGCCACCAAAAATGAGAGTTGCCGATGATGAAAGTTTAAACGGTACACCACTTAATGCCGAACATGCATTTGCTAACTGATCAGGTGTATGGCATGACTGAGTTGCACTACGTCCAGACTGGAATGAATTTGATGGGGATGATGCCTGTTCAGCAGAGCTACCATATAGATCAACAGTCATTGTAGGAGATGCTTGAGAACACAGAGCATACTAAAGGAAGCAAAAGAGAGAAAAAAAATTATAAGCAACCTGTACATGACAATCATTCTGATGACTATAGACTGATCCATTTACAGTGATTATCTCGCTCTGTAGACGCCATAGCTGGGGGATTCTAGTGGGGGATTCTTATGCATCATCTGTAACTAATGTAGATATTGGAATTATTGTATGTACATGTTGTTTCTACTCTATTTACTCAATCTACTCTACATAATTAGTACCAATGTACATGGACATTATATGCATGCATGGATCCCCAGCAATGGTGGCGCCAATAGTCAGCGCCTTTTCCTTATTGGATTTGTCTATAGTTCATATAGTTGTCAAAACTTCTTAGTAAAAATAGGAAGCTTGGAGAATGTTTCGATTTTAAATTTTATTTCAATATTGTATTGCTGCAGAAGCCATCCATGTACTAAAAAAATTAATGACAATACAAAATAATGACCTGCTGTATGCATAAATTTACTAAATCCTGGGGTAGGGACATCACTCTACTTATGTCGTAATGATCGCATACCCCAACCTAATCAAACAATGCATCCATAGGTAGGGACATACTCTACTGAGGCACTAATAACCTGCATACCCCAACTTAATCATCCAGAGGTCCAGGGACATTATCCACTAAGGTCCTTATGACCTACTGTAGATCAGTGTTATGTAACCTATTCTCAGCCTGGGGACCACTTCCTACATCATGAACAAATTTGCAGACCACTCCATACTAATATTCATAGTCATCAAACCTATACTGACACAGTAGAATCATTTTTTTTTTTAAATTTTGACATAGGGAGAGCATCATTTAAGCCAGTGGTTATGCCACACTGATAGAATAAATTAAGAGAAACAAGTTCTGCCCTGTCTGCAATAAGCTTTTTGAGCACAATATCGCCAATGAGTCTCTTAATGAACTAGGCCTAAACGCTGAAGTTTAAAAGCAAAAAATCAAATGATGTGTCATTGAGATATTGATTATTAACTCAAAAACTTTACAAAGTAAGGTTTTGAATGACGACAATAAAATTCTAATGGCTCCCTTGAGCTAATCACTAATATATTCTTGGCTTCTACGCTTGTTATTCCATCTGTTGCGTGTAAACATCACCCAGACAGAAATAACCAAGGTGTGTTACAGACTAATACAACAGTGGACCACTCCACGTTTGGCGACCACTTCAATTTCTTGCGGACCACCCACGGACCCTTAGTGTTTGACAGACCACCAATAATTTTTGGCGAACCACCAAGTGGTCCGCAGACAACGGGTTGCATAATACTGACTTAACCTAATCAAACTATGCATTATGGAACATTTCTATGATCACATAATTGAGAGCAAAGTAGTTTATTATCCATGAAAGTAAAAGAATCAGTACAAAGGTAGGTAATTTCCTGATGAGAAAAAAATGAATAAGAAATATTCAAGGAGAGGCAATGAAAAAAAATGTAATCATTCAATAACGAGTAACTTGCCAATTATACTAACATCAAAAATACATTCTGTAATCTATTAATACCAAGTTCAAAGCTGTGTTTGCATTAAATGTCATTTTTAATGGGTTATTCTCCCATGGCCAAAAATGAAACATATCATTAAAACTATGAAATGTTAACATTGATTATAAATTGTTAGAACATGTTTATACAATAAGTAGGCTTAAGAATTCTATAATTATATGCTGAAAGAGAGGAAGATGCACTATGTAGTGTGTTAAGAATAAGCCACATACAAACAGTCACTGAGCAGAGACTTGTATAAAAGGATCATGCTGTTTTTATTAGATTTTTCTGCTCAGTGTATAATTAATCTAACCTGGTTACTGTATAATTCTCTGACGCACAATTTCATTACTATGAAGCATTGAGCTTCACCAGTGGAATCCTCTCAGACAGTTCACATTAGCTACAGTAAGTTGAATTTAAATTATCCTGAACTCGAATCCTAGTAATTTTGACAAAAAAGTCCAATCAGGGCTGTGAAAACTTACTTTTTTCTGCCAGACCCGGTTCTGGTTGGCCTAATATATAATTACTAGCCCAGACTTTATTTTTACTAGACCCAGTTTGCAAACCTGCTACATGATGCATTTTTATATTTTCATGATTTAAACACAAAAATACAAAACACTGTGATACTCGGTCTAACAAAGAACAGGACAGCTAATAAATATAAAATACTATACAATTAGATTCCAGACACTCTTATTATTGTTGTACAGTAGGCCCAGCCATGTTTTATGGCAGTGAACATGTTTTGTTATAAACAGTCAAAGCCATCAGTCTGATTCCCCTGTATTTTCAGCTAGCCCGGCCTAAAGAAGTTGAGTCCCAGACCTGGGACACAGACTTTTTACATCCCTGAAAATGTAAACACAGATTTAGCCATCTGGCTAGAATGGTAATTTTTCGTTTTGTTTATTTATTCAACCAATAACAACAAAAAATGATCACAGAAAGCCTAAGCAAGTTAATAACACTTTCAAGTCAGCAGCCCCTAAAAAAAAATATATTTCAATATTAAATATAAACAAAATTTAAGGAATAATCACAAAAGACACTGGATAAAAATCAATAAAAAAGAAAACATTTGAACAAAAAGTTAAAAGGTGCTGAATTGTGTATAGGCACGGTCCATGAGTACATAGCAGCAGTAAAGAGGTGCTTTATGGTAGATACACGTTCACATCATTCCACAACAGGAGGGGCTGAAATGAACCAAAGCATCGGGGTAACCTCCTACTCTTCCGAAAGATACAATGGGCTTTTTAAAGTGCACACGAGCCAGATGTATACACTGGACCTCCATTTGAAGTCCTTATCCGAGAAGGCTTCGTTCTACTAACCAAAAACCCTGTCTGATCAAATTTTCCACACAAAATTGACTAAGCTGGGTAGGCATCATTTTCCACACGAACGCTATTTGTTTTTAGCATGCCCAGACAGACAACACCGATTACAATGTCATGATGGGAATTCCCAGGAAGTTATACCTTGCACACGAGCCAAATGTATACAACGGACCTCCATTTGAAGTCCTTATCCGAGAAGGCTTCGTTCTACTAACCAAAACCCTGTCTGATCAAATTTTCCATACAAAATTGACTAAGCTGGGTAGGCATCATTTTCCACACGAACGCTATTTGTTTTTAGCATGCCCAGACAAACAACACCGATTACAATGTCATGAAGGGAATTCCCAGGAAGTTATACCTTGCACACGAGCCAGATGTATACACTGGACCTCCATTTGAAGTCCTTATCCGAGAAGGCTTCGTTCTACTAACCAAACACTAAACGAGGAGCGGCTGGAACCAGTGCCAATGTTCATGCTGTAGTTAGCGGCGCACCTGCCTTACTGCTCATCTACTCGACTCGGCCAAAGTAAACATTAACATAATAAATTGAAAAAATGACAACAAAGTCTCAGAAAGTAAAATGTTACATAGTCTGGTAAGCAAGAAAGTGAGAATGAAAAAGTGTAAAAAAGACCCAAGTGATTTGCAGGTCAACATTAAGACTATTGGGAAAAACTTGACCAAATCCAAGGAAATAGAAAAATAACAGAATTATGATGAACCATGATTATAACCCAGGAAGGTAAGAATCTGAACCAGCAAGTTACAGCCTCAACACCCAGCTTTGATACATGACTAAGAAATATTCTTACTTCTTCATGCTCCTCATCATACTTCTGTGGAAAAACACATGTAGAATAAAAAATTGTATTTCACCATTTAGGAATAAATTACATAATGTACAGTTGCCAGCTTTCATAATAAAAACTGAAATTGTTGGACTTGATTTGAATTTATCTGTAAAAAAAAAAAATCTGTTCATTACTGTAAAATATATCAAGTCAAACCTTATCAAGATCTATATAAGTAGGTATAGTATTGTAAAGTATAGTGGAGGGGAAAACAAAATGGAAGCAGGGCAAAAAAAATACCTGGCTAAATGACATCAAATCCAGATAGACAATTAGCATGGAAGATTTTCACCAACAAATTAGAGACATCTCTTTGGCACAATATGGTACAGCAGTAGCCAATCTTTATTGAACAGGATACTCCAAGCGTAGGATTTCCTCAAAATGAAGATGATGATAAGAGGGAAATTCAATGTTTAATTAGAATTTAATTAGGATTAAAAGTTTCACCTCTAAATTTATCACACACAGTACTGTATACCATTACAGTTACAGTAGAACCGTGGTTGCACGAATTAATTACTTTCTTACTATACTTCATGTGAAAACCCTGTTTGATCAAATTTTCCACACAAAATTGACTAAGCTGGGTAGGCATCATTTTCCACATGAATGCTATTTGTTTTTAGCATGCCCAGACAGACAACACCGATTACAATGTCATGATGGGAATTCCCAGGAAGTTTAATATACCTTTGTCATATAGGCATTTCTTAAAATATTTTCATGTTTTATAGTTAAAATTGATATAAAGTGATGATATACTAGACACATGGTTATATTTGAACACTTTATAACATTGTAATTCGAGACACTTAACACATGGTTACAATTTGTAGGCCTAGGCCACTTTTTGACTCTATATATATCATGTATAGTATAGGCCTAGGTAACGTTGTCAGTTCATATCATGTTCATTAACATGTTAACATTAACGTCTTACCTACGTATTAAGTCAAGGGTCACCACAAATTTAACCCAACCTTGGTTTTACGAATCCCCGTATTTACGTACGCCTCCGGTACCACACCATACCGGTATGTAAAAACGAGGTTTTACTGTACTGTAACGATAAACTGATAAAATAGTATAAAATTAAATTGATTCTTACCTGTTGGCGCTCCTCATAAGAGGGAGGAAATGCTAATGGCTTGATTGTGTTTCTTTCTTTTTCTGTTTCTCCTACCATTAGGAACCCATCTTGCTCTTCCTGGTTCTCATCTTCTACTTCTTGGCTTCCATATCCAAGACTGACTGTTCTTTGAAGGTTTTCAAAGGCTCTTTTGTTTTCTCTCGATTGCTGTGTTTTCTTGAAAATTGAGGAAAACATGACACACTAAGACACGGATGTCAGCTACATCAAGTAGTTGTAAGGTGACCTGGAGAACAACAAACAGGAAAATACACATATCATAAAATACTACTGTAAATGTTATACAATTTTTAAAGGGCTTCAGTGCTCCTATTTTGAAGCAGGTGCTTATTCGAGAGTAGTGCTTATTACAAATAATTTTAGTGTAAAATGGTACCAAGTTTGGGGGCTATCTGATGTTGAGAAATGATGAAAAATCAGTTATTTAACAGTATTTCAATGATACAAAACATCAAAGCATGTTAGGTACTGTATGTACTCTGGTGGAAGACGAGAATTGCTGGTTCCTGGTTACCGGGTAGCACAGACACAAATAGACCCTTAGGGGCGAAGAAAGTCATTGATCGAGTTCGTAGTCGACATATCAAGTGCCTTGAGCATCTAACATTAAATGGATATGTGCGCTATATAAAAAAACACTATTATTATTACTATAATTATTATTATTATTATTATTATTATTATTATTATTATTATTATTACTCTTGATAAATCATTTTGAAATTTATTCTGATAAAATTTACCTCTAATAGACCAGCAAAGCTGACCAATTTCCAACAAATTTTGGCATATGTTTAGTATTGAGCACTTTATCAGCTAATACTGAACCACTGTAAAGTATATTAAAATATATTATTACAAGCAAATTTTAATATATATTAGCTATATCTTTTTATATAGAATAGATGAATGTGGGTTTGAAATTAATTTGATATTAACTTGCAAGGGTAGAATTTTAATGGCTCTAGACATACTTTTACTTCTTCAGCTAACCTGTATTGAGGATAGCATACCAAGATCATATACGGTACCATAGCTTACAGTTGTCATACTGCCTATGAAAGAGAAAGGATCAAAGAATTGATTGCTATTTTCATGGGTAAAGATGATGGGTGTCACAGTTTCAATATTAATTGTTGTATTAAGGACACCAGAATATTGTAGTTGACAGTGCTCAAATAACACCTCGAGGGCCTCAGTGAACTGAATACCTGTGTACTGTCATAATAGGAAAAAGTTGAGTAGAAGTGCTGTAGCTTTATGTTATGCTTGCCTTCTAATCCTGGGTTCAAATCCTGTCAGATAATGAATAATTTTATTTTATCATTCTTTCTAACTTTCAGAACTTAAAAATAAAACTCAATATCTCAATTGCTTACTTTGCATTTCAATAAGGTTTTCACTTTTATTTTAAAACGCTGACCTTTTTTTCGCATAAATAAATAAGCTTCCAGTATTTGACGATAAAAAACAAAAGGTACATCAGTAAAAACTTATATTGTGTCTCATTGTAAATTGGTAACTTTGATAATTGTAAATGAGTTGAGACTTTTTTATATACGTTTTTGACAAAAATAAAATTATATTTTTATTCTAAATCATCATTATTGGCAGGCAGTGGGTTTATCACTAAACAAGTTATAAAAAAGTCTAGTTTGAGCAATGAAAACAACAAATTATATAGCACTTTAGACTTTTTGAGCTTATATAATTATATATTCATAAATATATATTTTATTCTTAATACATTCTGTAAATGCTGGGGTTACCTGCTGTTGGATGAGATATGAAATAAAATAATAGACAGGCTTGTAAAACATGAACATATTTTTTCAATGACACGAAAAAAAAAATCATTTTTATTTGCACTTATTTTTTTGATAATGTTGAACTATTGATAATGAAGAACTATATTATGGGAAATCGCAAGTTATTGTCATTTTATAAAAATATTTCATTTCAATTATCAGGAAAACAACATCATTTTCCCATATTTTTTTTTTAAGTTTTCAAACTTAACACAAAAACAACTGAATCAAGTTTCTTTAATTCCAAACAGACTACCAATGATACTGTAGGGCCTAACTAGTTAACTATTGTATCACCCTAGTTCTTATCTTTTTGGACCCTTGTTTGAACAATTTATGTTTTAGTCAATTTCTTCTACAGCTTAAATTTCAGTCTCATCTACATCAAATCAGGCAAGCCTATTGATAC
Organism: Anneissia japonica; assembly: GCF_011630105.1. Classification (NCBI taxonomy): domain Eukaryota; kingdom Metazoa; phylum Echinodermata; class Crinoidea; order Comatulida; family Comatulidae; genus Anneissia; species Anneissia japonica. The sequence goes on along the minus strand of NW_022718257.1, from coordinate 930,235 downwards.
CACAACCGATAAAGGTTAGAGTACTGTAAACCTTCAGTACAGTATTTGTGCATTGGATATAAAGCAATTAATGAAAAATTGTTTACCTTGAAGAGGTGGGTAAATTCTCAATTTTGATAGAAATTAATATGTTAATTGTAATTCATATCATACATATCGATCATTTTCCACTTTTGAAATGGCCAGTCTATTGGCTTCCAGGTGGCGAAGGCCCAGGACCCCTACTTGGGGTGGGGTCACTTACTTGATTGAAAGGAGAATTATTTTTCAGATGATCAAAATTAATAGCATATTGTGCAGATAGTTCTATGCTCTCATTTTCACCGAGTACAAGGCTGAAAGCCCGCAAAACCCCTACAATACCAAAGCTATGATCTTAGATTTGACCCTGACTTCTGAGGGAAGAAACATAGAGGAATCCAATTGCTAATGTAGGACACGCAAGTTTTCGATCAAGTTGACAAAAGAACTTTAACAATAACATGAAGCAAGAAGCATGAAATATGAACAGAAAACAAAACTGGTACAGTAGACTCTTTGGAGTAAATAGGATGAAATTTACACCCACTAAAAATATTTTATTATAGTAATTGTTTTGTTATTCCAAAAATAAAATTTCAAAATACCAGTACATGGTACTTGGTTAGTATGTAATCCAATCATTACAAAGTTCTCCTAGCTATTCATGTGGTGTTGCTATAGGCCTACTTTATTGTACAGTAAGCTGACCCACCACCAATTTCTAAAGAATGACCATAGGCCTACTTTCATGTTCAATCGAAATACTGTAGGCCTTTAGGCTTTATTGGGTTATCCTGAAAAATCCCAATAAAATTTCTATTTTGATATTCATTTTTTAGGCCTTTTATTTACTTTTCTTTATCAATGTTTCGATGTAGTTGTTTGTGCAATGCTTTTCTGAATAAACTCAAATCAAATCAAATCAATGATATTTCATAAATTTACTGTATGGTCCCACTAGTACCAGAGAAGAAGCATCACAAATCATCAAATATCGTAGTGGTTGTTGGCATGACTATGGTTGTTGGCATGATTTGAGCTGCAGAGTGGAATCACATTTTTCTTTAGGTCAATATCGAAATGAGGATATTACTCTTGGACAGATGAGAGCTCCGATCCCTGGACAGACAGTATATTTTCAACTTTAATCATCTTATATATTTGTCTAGGCCTAGTCCTACTGTACTCCTCTTTTTCATTTTTCAACAATTTGTACCTTTAGCACATTTTTTTCAAGAAAACCTGCAATGATCCTGCCATCCTGCTAATCTCAATCGGCCGATGGCCAACTAGCTAACCACTACCCACCACCACTAATTGCATCTGCTATTCTGCTGTTATATAAATATTCACAGTCATTCTTGTCATAAGCCATGTTCTCTGGACGATTATCTTTTCTGCCACACCCCCATTTGTCATGTCCTTACATAATCTTCTTTCACTCAAAAAGAGCCTCTTGAATTTAATAAGTTCCCATACAGTAAGAACCCCTCGATTTTCATCTATTTCCATAAGCGTCCTCCCCAATTTCCACCCTGTTTTTATAAGCGCCCGTCTTTAAACAAGTGCCCCTCAAAAAGTGCAAAAAATATTTTAAGCGCCCGTGCGCTTATTTGCATGAGTACGGTACTTCATGAATAAATATGTATATAGAAAAAAAAAAATTGTGCTGTCTTCTTTTGTACACCTATCCCATGCCCCTCCCCACCCCAGCCCACTCTTCATAACAGGTTGATCCAATTGGTGGGAGGGATGTTTATGACAAGTTGATTATAAATTGCCTTTCAATTGTCACGTGACTGCTATGTGTACAGTTTGAGTTTCTTCTTTACACTAGGTCAGAGTATGCTGAGCTTTAAACTCATCCTTTAATTATTTTAATAAAAACTACTGAAATTTAAAATGCCATGTATTGAAGCTTGTCTTATCATTTCGACTTTAAATTAGAAAGAAAGTATACTCAAAATATACATTGATAAGAAAAATACTATGGGACACATCTGGCCGATAATTTTTTAGCATGTTAACAATCACTAAATAGTGGACCTCTGAACACCTTCTGTAATACATCATACCACAGATTATGATATAGTGATTATGTAAGGGGGCAAAGTCTAGCATTGCACATGAAGATAGTTGAGCCATGTATTAATCATGCTGAGTGAACAATGAATTTAGTCAAATTTAGATTGAGTGTTTTTGTGTGAATTACACCAAGGAGTAGGGTCCTGGTGATAAATTGTAGGCCTACACAGGGAGACAATCCCCTACTATTTACTGCATTACTGTACACATACGCCATACTGAATTGTGCGCTTTATAAATCTTATTATTACTATTATTATTATTGACCAATATGCTAAAACGTCTCATCTGAAAGACAGTTCATGGATTCAGACAATACTGATTTCAATACATCTTTCTTCAATCCATTATGCAATCTCACTTTTTAATGCAATATAATACACCATGAAAATAATAATACAAAATGAAATATGATGATAATTTCCCCGCAACTTTCTGGTTTGATTATATCTTCGGGTCAGACCCAGTTACATTTAGGCACCACAGGGACACAATAATACAAAATATATAACAAAACAAGTGAACATTTACTATGGTTGACAAAATATATCAATTTCAAAAGACATACAATACGACAACTTGCTTATTTATATATTTGCTAAAGTTGTAATATGCTTTGTATGCTTTCCTTCTCATATTCTTATATTAAATAAGTAAATAAGATAAGAAATAAGTGTTAAATGTTTGTCTCATGGTTCTAGAATTGTCATGGTTACCGGTAAGCTCGTTTTAATGTTGTTCCTTTTTTGGTAAACCCGTACCCACAAATTTGGTAAACCCGTACCCAAAATTTTGGTCAAACCGTACACACCATACACTAACCTGTACCCAAGTTTGAAGAATGATATTTTTACTAACTATAATAAAACGTTTTGCAAACTGTATTGTATATTAGATAGTAACGTGGGTACGGATTGACCAAAATTTGGGTACGGGTTGGTATGGGTACGGGTTTGTTTGGGTACGGATTGACCAAAATTTGGGTACGAGTTGGTATGGGTACGGGTTTGTTTGGGTACGGATTGACTGACAACCAGGCCTAGCCTAGGTTTGTAGGCCTAGCCTAGGCCTATCCTATACCAAAAAAAAAACTTAGCTAGGCCTAGGCCTTGGCTTGTTTTATTAAATCCGGGCAAGCTAAGCTAGGAGGCTAGTAGTAGTACCTGACTATCCATCATGTATTCTAAATTTTGACCTTACCATACCTTTTGGTTTCTCAGAAACGGTACATTTTTTCATTACGCCTTTGGTACCATCTGTTGTTGATGTTTCGCAAGTAAAACACAACCTCTACGACCTCTTGATACTAAAAATAATTTTGGTCAAACGAGCGCCCTCGGACTGTAAAAACTGATGAGCGCGCGAAGCAAGGACAGCGAAGTGCGCGAAATTATTCGAATATAAGTCGAGCAACATAAACAAAAGCATAAGTTGAAAATGGCAGAAGGACAAGCTAATCCACGTGTTAACGCATCGATGCTGCCAAGATATGAGGGATGTTTGGTTAATTTACTTGGAAAAGTGAAAAGTGTGAGTTGGCTTACTTCTTTGTCTTTAGTTACCTAGGCCTAGGCCTAGTATTACCTATGGCTAGGCCCTACCTAGGCCTAGCTTCTATACTCACTGACCAGCCTAGCTAGCCAAGGCCCACTCAGTCGAATGACGTCCGGTTCGGCCGTACACTTGTTCGGCCGTAATATATTTGTATGGAACGCCAAATAGGCACAGAGCTGTGCGTATGCTATGTGTGTGTGGTTAACAATCTCCCTATTGATTGTAATCTATTGCTACTGTATCCATGATTTCTTGTGGGAAAACAGTAGATTTTTATTACGTTTGTGTTAGTTAATAATGTTTTTTTGCAAGTTAGTAATACTAATACTTATGATTTAACATTATTATGTTATTATACTGATAATCAAACCAATGGATTTTATGATTTTTATATAGCATCTATCGATGTATATGTTAATATTATTGCCACAATTTACATAGTTACATTTTAATATGTTGATTAATATACTGCTAAACCTAAAATTACGCTTATTATACATAGGTCTACATAATGCAAGATTAATTAGTTATATCCAAAATACAATATTAATGTTTCAGATTCATATAGGCTCCTATTTCGTTTTATCATTTGAAACAAACGAATTTTCGTTATTATGTAATCATTCATATTTTGATAATCAAACCAAGTGAAATGGAATTTACTATTTTGTGTGTGTGGTTAATCTATTGCTATATAGGCCTAGTTAAGATTCATATATTTCGTCAGAGATATACTGTGCTGTACAGTATATTTGAAACTGTACGAATGTACATTATTATGCATTCATATATGTTAATAATCAAACAAAATTTTATATATTTTGTATTACAATAATGCTACCGTATAGTCGATATAATCATTGAAGAATAATGTTGATAATTTTAATATACTGCCAGTGTATTTTACTGCATTTATCTTAATATCATTGGAGCTTACAATATTATTGATGCTTTATGTTTCGTTGAATAAACACATTTTTAATTAATTTGAATAATGTAAATTGTAATAATTTTATTTTTATTAACTTTCAATTTATTTGATATTGTCTTTCCATATTGTAGATATTGTAGAAATCTTCAAATAATACAGTATAATAATATGATAATACAATAATAATAATCTTTCTCTACAACCAAGCACTTTAAGTTAACTGTAAACGCCCTTTATTGAAAAAATAACAATAGAATACACATTTCCGTGGTGACGTTTTTTACCGTCTTGCGTTCGGGGACAAAACATGCATATTTTGACGGACGTGTATGCAAAGCGAATTCACCAACTGATTACAGATTTAACAAACAATATTACTGTTATAATAACACACACCAGAAGTTGATCACAATTCAATTAGTTACCACTACTTAATTAATTATATACTTTATTCCAAAATACAAATACATTTGCTTCTTGATAAGTTACAAATTTAAGTAAATTATTAAGTAATAATAATATACTTTAACTAAAAATTATGCTATTAAAAACTACTCCGTAAAAAATAATGTACTAAATACAATAGTCTAAACGGTACAGTATTATTAGAAATAAAAAGAAACAACACATTTTCATTAGTAAGCGTTATTTTTATTATAAGGTTCCCGTGTACCACCAGTAGAAGTAAAAACAAACAACACATTTTCATAAGTAATCGTTATTTTTATTATTAGGTTCCCGTGTACCACCAGTAGAAGTAAAAACAAACAACGCATTTTCATTAGTAATCATTATTTTTATTATTAGGTTCTCGTGTACCACCAGTAGAAGTAAAAACAAACAACACATTTTCATTAGTAATCGTTATTTTTATTATAAGGTTCCCGTGTACCACCAGTAGAAGTAAAAACAAACAACACATTTTCATTAGTAATCGTTATTTTTATTATTAGGTTCTCGTGTACCACGGTCATTCGAAGTAAAAACAAACAAAACAGTCTTATTAGTAAGCGTTATTTTTATTATAAGGTTCCCGTGTACCACCAGTAGAAGTAAAAACAAACAACACATTTCCATAAGTAATCGTTATTTTTATTATTAGGTTCCCGTGTACCACCAGTAGAAGTAAAAACAACACATTTTCATTAGTAATCGTTATTTTTATTATAAGGTTCCCGTGTACCACCAGTAGAAGTAAAAACAAACAACGCATTTTCATTAGTAATCATTATTTTTATTATTAGGTTCTCGTGTACCACCAGTAGAAGTAAAAACAAACAACACATTTTCATTAGTAATCGTTATTTTTATTATTAGGTTCCCGTTTACCACCAGTAGAAGTAAAAACAAACAACACATTTTCATTAGTAATCGTTATTTTTATTATAAGGTTCCCGTGTACCACCAGTAGAAGTAAAAACAAACAACACATTTTTATTAGTAATCGTTATTTTTATTATAAGGTTCCCCTGCACCACCACCTAACCCGCAGTCAACATTGCACTGTACAGTACAGTGACATCCAATTCACGCTTTGATTATACACTACACGGCGTTCCATACATTAACCCTTATTTGGGCAATAAATATCATACGGCCGAACAAGTGTACGGCCGAACCGGTCCTACACCACTCAGTCATGATACCTGATGACTGAGGCAGTGGCTAGCTAGCCTCATACCTAGGCGTAGGCTAGCCTAGACAGTGTGGTAGCTGGTCAAAACGGTAATAAATGGCAGTGACCAGAACGGCAATAATCCAAAACGGAAGTGATCAATGAATAAAGTACCAAAACGGCAACAGACCAAAAACAGCAATAATGATGATAATATTACTAGGCCTAACCAAATAAATAGAATAGGCATAGCCATAGAATAGGCATAGCCATAGAATAGGCCTACCTAGGCCTAGACCAAAACGGCAAAGAAGCAAAATCAATGACAATACCAAGACTCTTGGCAAGAGCAAGTGCTGCAGTTTATAATTTTCCAAATCGTCTTGGAAATGCCCCGATCATCTGTAGGCAAACAGAATATTGCCATGGGCTCTTTTTCCCAATTCTAATGTTTAATTGGTTTTTTATTTAACATAACCATGACAAATTGTTTAGATGCCTCACTGTTTCCACCCAATCCTTTAATTATTATTATTATTATTATTATTATTATTATTATTATTATTTTTAATCGCTTTTTAAAAAACTATTTTTACACATCCATGACGAATTGTTTAGATGCCTCATTTCGTCTGTATTTCAAAGTTATATTTATTTGAATATTTACTGCTTTTATATTGTGTTCCCTCAATCATTTTATTTAATATTAAATTTTTATATGTTATATTGTTATTAATAGGCCTATTATTATTAATTTTATCATTATTAATGTTTTTTTTTTAGTTTTTACTTAGTCTATGACACAAATTGTTTTAGCTTCATTTTTTCTGTATTTTAAAGTTTTATTTATTTATTTGATTTGGTTTATTGCCGTTTGATTATTGTCGTTTTGGTTTATTGCCGCTTTGGTTTATTGCTGTTTTGGCCCAGTGTCGTTCTGATAAAAACGTGTTTGCCGTTTTAATTTATTGGCATTTTGGTCATTGCCTTGACTTGAAAGCGACAGTGGCCATCAAATTCTTGTTTAGGGCTGGATAGTCTAGATAGTGTAATTTTAGACAATGTCTAGGCTTAGACAGGTAACACTGAACATTGCACTAGGCCTACTTAGTCTATGGACTGGTAGAGTACAGACAGTATATTGTTATTGTGTGTAAATTATACAGATTATTTCTTAATGTACCTACCAACCTATCAAATTCCACAGCTCACAAAGTCTTCTTTGCTAATTCAGCCCTCAAAATGCATCTCTTTTCAAATGGTGAATTGTGTATCTTGTTTTTAACACCTGCATAATGAGTGTATAAATGTTCATATTTAATTATTATTCATTAATTTTTGAGTCCTATATATTTGTTATTTATAGGTTGATCAAAATGGTACATCCTTTGTGTTAACATCTACAGATAATATTGATATTGAAATATTACTTCCAGAATCGGTAAGTGAGCCCTTGATACAAAGCAAATTACAGTATACCCCATATTGTAGTAGTACCCCTTAACATTTCTGTTATCCTGAGGTGGAAGGTGCTGATGCTGAAACATACTACATATGTGCATACTTACATGGTGAGCTACAGTACTCTGCCTCGATGGGAAAATTGGTATACGGATTCTTTTTGAAATTTTTAGGGGATGTAATTGTGGATATATTTAATTTTAAAGTGAAATATAACATTGCAACTTGAGCACCCTTGGCGGAGATGTACGCGTTATAATAAGACTTTTTATTATTGCATTGCATTTCTGTATGCATGACTGCTTCTGTAAGTAATGGGGAGATTTCTGGCTTTCCCGTGAGTAAGCAAAACTGCCCAAAATACGATGTTTTCACCGATGATACATCAAAAAATAGCTCAAATTTGCGCGGAAAATCACTAGGAAAACTGGCATGCAGAATCATAACTACTGCATAATACATTGGTTATATTTTAAGAGATAGGCCAAGTTAAGGCCTAATTTTCTGCAAAATCTGTGTGGAAATCGGCCCCTAATTTTCAGGCCTAATTTTTGGCCCCGTAGGATAAATACCCCCTTATTTTACAGTCTGGGCCATGGGTAATCATTATGTGCAGCAAAATACAATTAGATGTGTTAAGACTGTCGAAAAAAATTACATTATGGCATAGGCCTAATTCATTGCCAACCATGTTACTCAAAACATTTTGGTTTGTAAAATGGTGAAACAGCTATATAAAATGTAGTAAAAACTATAATTATAGGCCATGTACTGTACTGTATTTTGGCCGCCTCTTTAAGAAAAGGAACGTTTTGGGGAAAAAAAAGATATTTTTTTGCTTAATAATATCTGCTTAAGTGTTTTAATAGGATGTTAATTATATTTTTTTATGGTAAATTTTAGCTTGAGGATTCTGTAGAAGGGATAACGGAAGTGATTGGATCTGTTTGTCCGAATCCTCGTCAGATCAATTGTCATCAGTATGTCAATCATGGGGACATCGACATGGGTAAGTCACAGGCTTCATGTGAAGATGTGCAATCATTTATCAATGTGCAATAGTTTCAGAATCTAGTTGATTACTTTTTAATAATACCATATAGTATTACAATTTATGCGGGAGCAGTTGGTGGAGTGGTTGCATTTCGTTCTTTCAACCTTGAGGTCGGGGGTTCGAACTTTCACTGTGCATTTTGCTAGTGTTTTTGGACAAGGCACTTACCTAAGTTTGTCTCAGTCCACTCAGGAGTATAAATTTGTACCCGGTGGTTCACTACTGGGGAGGAAAAGGGCGGTTTGGAAAGGAACTGGCTGGCCACTCCACACAATGCTGAGGCTTATTATGATTGTCTAACAGCTCATTCCCCTACATTCAATAATGAATACGGGACTATCAAACTGCTGTGAACATTGCGTCTGTTATCGTTATTATTGTGTTTTATATTGATGAAGCCGAGGCGAGACTTTTTATGCCTTGTTTCGCGAACTTATTTTTTTAAAGGTCCTCAGAGGACAAAGTGATTGGATCTGTTTGTCCGAATCGTCGTTCTATTCTATCAAACTGCTGTGAACATTGTGTCTGTTATCGTTATCATTGTGTTTTAATATTGATGAAGTCGAGGCGAGACATTTAATACCTTGTTTGGCAAACTTATTTTTTTAAAGTCGTCAGAGGACAAAAAAAAAATTAAAATAAAATTTTGTTTTCTTGTTGGGTAGATAGTTTTGCCAAAAACATTCAGACGGACAACAAAATGAAAATAACATTTTATTGGTGAATGTATAAGGGATGGTTAAATTTATTTAATTAGCAAGAAATATACATATCTTCTAACAAAAGTAACTTCTATTTTTTTCTGAAATTTTTTTTTTGCCTATGCATATGGGTAGGACCCAGAGCTGTAAATAACAGCCTCTGTATTTTTGTGTACAGTATTGGGATATTATTGTACAGTATCTCATGTTGAGGGCGTAATTATGATTGAAGCTAGATGAGTCACCATTATAGAGATTGCTGAATGGATGAATTAATCAACTTCTCATTTCTCACTTTCAGATTTGAGCTTGTATGATGAAGCAGTAAAGCTTTCGCATGAACATGAAAAGTTCTTTCCAATCATGAAGACCAACAGCGACAATCAATAATCTCTCTACAACCTACTACACATCGGTCACCAAGAGCCTACGCCAGCCTATAAACTTGAAGATCTTATGCTGAGTGCATTGTTGTATTGTGCCAAAGGCAGGAATACTTTGTAAAATAGAAGAGTACGAAACAAGCTGTTTGGTCTAATTGTTCATGTCGATTTTCAGTAATTAAAAGGCCAAGAGGGGAAAAAATAAGTACAGTGTAGGTGTCAGATTGCGCAGATTATAGCCGAGTACCAATAACTCAATCACATTAACGGCTTGCAAGAACATAAGTCAACCTAATACAGTAGATTTGCTATAATACACCTTACGACTATTTACGACAAAATATATTATATTCATTTTTAGAATTTGCTTGTTGGATTTATTTTAATACAATTTAGAAAAAAAAAACTTGTGTATTTACCATGTCTAAACATGTTACTATTGTATTGCAAGTGAACTCGCACCCCAGAGGTTCATCGAAGAACCTGGAAGTAGTGATCTAAAAATAAATACTGTATGTTTTTTCATGTTTTATTACAATTGATGGGAATGATTTTTATCATGGTGGCGCCCTCTATGACTTGGCATATGGGTTGAAACTAAAGAAAAAAGGCTTGGCAAGCAACATGTTATTGTTAATGTCATTAAAGCATATGTGCTTGTAAATAGTTCCACATTGGTGTTTATGTAAATTATATTTTAGTAGCTGGACAGTTGAAATGCACAAGAAATATGAAATACAGTCCCAGTTGGGTAGCATGATGAAAACTGTTTCTATAAGAATGCACTCTGCTGTGAACATTTTCAGTGGGCGAATCCAAGAACTAATTGAACATGGCAAGCTACCCCTCCAAAAATACTCCCCCTGGTTGCTGGAAGAAACATTCTGAATCCACTCATGAATTTGAATGACATTAAAGGCTAACTGATAATATTTCAAATTGATTTACAGTATTTTGTTTGTAATAAAATATAGTAAGAAAAATTGTGTGGTAGAAATTCAGTATTTCTTTGCATCTCAAGAACAAAAAAAGCAAAATACCTCAAAGAAATGTTTATTTTTTCTTTCTACCGAATTATTACAATCCTTTCAAATAATATTCATGACATTAGCAAATATAAATACTAAATATTACTGTAACAGGAAGACTTTTTGTTATAAATTTGTTTTACCTTGAGGGGTGAGGTGGACTGGTACACTAACAAGGTACAACTACGAGCATTAAGTATGCTGGCGTTCAAATTGCATTGTGCCCCCAAAATTCGTTTTTCCCTTTTCTGGTTCAACGAATCGTGGCCACTTCCTCTTGCTAATGCAGGCACTGGCTAGTGTTTCAGATGACACCACAAGAAACTTTTAACTGGCAACTCAAACAAATCTAATTTAAAATACAGTAAAACTTGCCTAAGTCGATCTTATTTTACATGCCAAATTGTTAAGTTTTCCATTAATTAATGATCTGCAAGTCAAATTTTTATCAAAGTCGGACAATTTTTCAATGCCATTTTGGATTTTTGTTCGACTTTGGCAAGTTCAACTGTATATAAAATTGATGAAGCTTTACCACATGCCATTTAAAAACCTGCACTGCTACCAAATTCAGTACGAAATTACCTCATGCATTTTCACCACAACCAAGCCTGGCAATCTATTATCACAACAAAGATAATAATATACAGTTAAACTTGCTTAACTCATATAATTTTTAAGTTGATCTTATGTACATGCCAGATTGTTGTATTTTTCAAGTCGAACAATTTTTCAATGCCATTTTGAATTCGACATAGTCAAGTTCAACTGTATTAACAGAAAACAAATTTGATCAATGAAGCATCTCCACTTGATGCAACGTGACAGAGCATAGGTTCTACCGGAGCTACATGCCACTGATGGGTCCAGTAGAAATTGGCCTTTATAGTAGAAAGGGTTTCAACCCATGATCTCTGTGTCCAATGTAATATACATGGATCATTTAAATACTGTAACATTATGTGAGACGTGAGCCCTCTAGAGTTTGTGAAATAAATTGTTCTGGAAATGAAATTGTGTACGTTTTGATACGTTCTTGAACCCAAAGATATTACAAATTTTGGCGACGAGGATGGGATACTATAGTCCTGTCTCTTATACACATCTAGATGTGTATAAGAGACAGTGTAAATAGTCTTACAGGCGCCCTGATAAGCTTAGATTTCAGTAAAGCATTTGACACGGTTAACAGAGATTTCCTGTTTAATGCTCTTCATCATTTAAATTTTGGCCCATCATTTTATCAAATGGGTAAGAGTTTTGTATTCTAATACTGAGTGTATAATTAAAGATTTCAAATTGATTTACAGTATTTTGTTTGTAATAAAATATAGTAAGAAAAATTGTGTGGTAGACATTCAGTATTTTTTTGCATCTCAAGAACAAAACAAGCAAAATACCTCAAAGAAATGTTTATTTTTTCTTTCTACCGAATTATTACAATCCTTTCAAATAATATTCATTACATTAGCAAATATAAATACTAAATATTACTGTAACAGGAAGACTTTTTGTTATAAATTTGTTTTACCTTGAGGGGTGAGGTGGACTGGTACACTAACAAGGTACAACTACGAGCATTAAGTATGTGTTTTAAGTGGCTAGTGTTTCAGATGACACAAGAAACTTTTAACTGGCAACTCAAACAAATCTAATTTAAAACTCGATCTTATTTTACATGCCAAATTGTTAAGTTTTCCATTAATTAATGATCTGCAAGTCAAATTTTTATCAAAGTCAGACAATTTTTCAATGCCATTTTGGATTTTTGTTCGACTTTGGCAAGTTCAACTGTATATAAAATTTATGAAGCTTTACCACATGCCATTGAAAAACCTGCACTGCTACCAAATACAGTACAAAATTACCTCATGCATTTTCACCACAACCAAGCCTGGCAATCTATTATCACAACAAAGATAATAATATACAGTTAAACTTGCCTAACTCGTGTAATTTTTAAGTTGATGTTATGTACATGCCAGATTGTTGTATTTTTCTATAATTAACGATCTGCAAGTCAAATTTTATCCAAATCGAACAATTTTTCAATGCCATTTTGAATTCGACATAGTCAAATTCAACTGTATTAACAGAAAACAAATTTGATCAATGAAGCGTCTCCACTTGATGCAACGTGACAGAGCATAGGTTCTACCGGAGCTACATGCCACTGATGGGTCCAGTAGAAATTGGCCTTTATAGTAGAAAGGGTTTCAACCCATGATCTCTGTGTCCAATGTAATATACATGGATCATTTAAATACTGTAACATTATGTGAGACGTGAGCCCTCTAGAGTTTGTGAAATAAATTGTTCTGGAAATGAAATTGTGTACGTTTTGATACGTTCTTGAACCCAAAGATATTACAAATTTTGGCGACGAGGATGGGATACTATAGTCCAGGACCAGATAGAACACAATGACTTCATTTCCAGAACAATTTATTTCACAAACTCTAGAGGGCTCACATCTCACATAATGTTACAGTATTTAAATGATCCATGTATATTACATCCAGAAGCCATAATTTCCAGTAAGGAGGTTTGGCTGACATCTACAGATAGTGTACGTATGGAGAGTGATGCCCAGCGTAGATTTTCTTATTAAAAAGTGCATAGAATAATGTCTTCAAATATGAGTCCATCACACATTCATACTGAACAATGCATGGAAATCTTCCTGATATCTTTGTATATGAACATCTGATCTGCAACTCTCAAGATGTGTGAAACGTCACCAGGATGGTGCTAGCAGGGATGAAATACTTCCTACAGAGTCCATCAGCATACATCGACATGTGCATGCTGTCACTGGGCATTCAACATGGCCACTAAAAAAAAATTAAAACCAATATAAGAATGCTTTGTTTTAAAAGAAAGTCATACCTCATTAATATTATGGCACAGACATCATAAAAGCCATTAATAACCTGTTAAAATGTCATTTGATGGTGTTTTTAGTAGCTTATCAGTGTCCAAATTATTAATTTATATAGGCCTAACCAATTCTGGTCAACATTTGATATAAATTTTATAAAATATTATTTTATTTTTGTTATCCAACAACGAATCTCTCCTAACTCCCCCTCCCCAGTGGCGCAACCACTACAAGGGAGGGGACAGAGCCCAAATAGATTACAAAAGAAGGAGGAGAGAGGAGGAAAAGAGAGAGAAGACAAAATATTACATACAAGGAGAGAAGACAAATATATAAAATTATTGCATGGTACTGTAGAAAATGGGTAATTATCAAGAATATAGATTTTATTCTTACCTAAACCATTCCTTCATGTGGTGCGAATGGCCTCCATGACGACATGACTGACACCACGTCATCCAGTTCTTAAAATCTGTTTGTTTCTCTTCAGTCTTTGTATTCTCAAATTTTTCTGTGAAAGCAAGACAAAAATGTAGTACTGCTGATAATGAATATCTGATGGACATATTACCAGACAATTTATGCAAATGAATATACATGAAAGGTATTATTAATACAAAAAGAAGTTATAAATATTGAAGTTTACCACTATGTAAAGAATCAGTGCCCATGTTCATTAGACATAGACAGCATCTTGGTAATGGCTTGCGACATTTATTTGTGTGGCAAATATTTTTCTGGGGGAAAAAGAAGAAAGTTGTTTGTAGAGGTAAACATACATGATTGTTCTCTTATCCAGCGACCTAGATCAGTGTTTTGAAATTGACATTAATCTTGTCTGCCTACAAAGCCCAGTTAAAAAAACATGAATATAATAGCATGTTGATTAACTTTATATAGGAAATACTTCTATAAGGTAATTGAGAACTCCAAGACCAAATGATTACAATATGTTAGGACTCTTAAAGGTCTAGTGATAAACTGTTTCGGCTTCTACCTAAAATGATAAAATCTCCTTAGTCAAAAAGTAACTGAGCCTCGCAATGTACATTTTTTTTTCGGTAGGATGGTAATTAATGTGTGTTTGCAAATGCTGCGAGTCACCTTGTAGAGACAAAAAAAAAATTAACCTTTGCCCTTCGCCCTGGATCTCTATTGCTTTCCATCATTCTTGCATTCCTACTAGCTTGCACATGGTTGATGTATGGGGACGGTGACAAAGGACTCTGACAGTAGTGACACGTAACAAATATCTGCTGAAGTTCCTCCTTGCCCCGAGTACTTTCTTGCTGCATAAATACATCAAACTTTGCCCTGAGAAACATATAACATTTAATGATTATGCACTAGGCACGGCTCTACTAATTTCACATGTATAAATTGAAACCTACTTACATGTTAGTAGTAATCGTAGTTAAGGCTTAAGTGGAGTTGAATAGCTTGGTGCTTACAGTGGTGTATATAGAAGGGAGTCTTGAAATGAGAGGGGGTGGCTTGATGATTAAAAGAGGGGGATGCTAGCCGAGGTCCCAAGTTGTGAAAGTCAAATTCCTGGACATATTATTGTGCAGGACAGGCAGAAATTTATGACACGTGTGCTAGCTAAAACGCTTGAGCAGATTTAGGTCACTGTTAATACCATAATGCTGCCTAGAATGTTCAATAAATTCTATGTCTGCCAGATTTAATGCATAAGAATGGGAAAATTTAGCTTAGCATAAACCCTAATAGTGAAAACCTGTTAAAATCCTGGAGATATACAAGAGAAGTTCAAATTCCGGGGGAAAATGTGGAATTTCCAGGAGACCGGGAGATGAACCAAAATTCCTGGAGACTCCAGACAATCCGGGAGACTTGGGAGTCCTGCGCTTGGTAGCAAAATAAGGGAATTTTTAACTATTTGAGTGGGTTTTTTTTTTTTCTGCGGACATTTTCAATGGGGGGAGGGGGCGCGATTGGAGAGCTTAAGCTTTTTTTGCACCCTCTCTGATACGCCACTTGGTGGTTTAGATGCTTGCGTTCCAATCCCAGGGTCCAATTGATTTTTCTCATCACTGAAAAAACTCCCTAAGCCTCATTGAGCCTTTTAGTTTAAAAAGCATAATGGTCACTGTGGAAAAACAGTAGAAATCTACTGAACTGGTTATTCAGTATAAAGAAGTAAATTTCTAAGCCTCTGGGGATAAGGATATAACAATTTTCTAGACATCTTAGTCCCCATAAAAAAGAAACTATGACATCGTAGCAAACTACAGAATTATTTTATCTTAATATACTGCATTTCAAATTTTACTTTTATGTTGTAAAGATGTCTTTTTCCATTTTACATAAATAAAAATAATTCATAATAAATTATATACTGTAGATGATAGAATTTCGAATGATGATAAGATGCACAATTAATAGTTTTTCATACTCTTTTTAATCACTCAGACAAAAATATACTGACCTTTCATGCCATAATCTCCATGTGTCCAGGAGATTGCGGTAACAATCAATCCAGTTTTGAACAACAGGATCCTTGGACAGATGGCAAGGGAAGGCTAGCACTGCAACAACACTGGCAGTCTGTACATCAGCTGTCTACATTAGATGCAAATACAAAAAAATATTAAAAAAAATTTTTTTAAACATTAATATTTTTAATTAATTTCTGCAAACAATACATAAAATGATACCATTCACATTGGGAGCTTGAATTCAACACCTATAATCAGTGTATCACCATACAAGTCCAGAGTCAGGTTAAAGTCAGGCTCCGGAGGGAAAAAAAAATTGTTATATGTTTGTAGAACTTATTTTTCTAAGACAGAAAAAAGTTGTTTGACGAAAAACGGGGGAACGGTGAATGAGATACAGATTTTTGAGTATTTAAAAGGGGCGTAACTGCCCTTTTTACACCTTATTCCCCCAGTTTTTAAATATTCAAAAATCTATATCTCATTCACATCTCATTCACCGTTCCCCAGTTTTTCGTCAAACAACTTTTTTTTTGTCTTAGAAAAATCAGTTCAACAACATATCAAAAAATGTTTTTCTTCCAGAGCCTGACTTTAAAATTCATAAGATTAACACATAAATTAACAATAAATTGGCAGGAAAATTAACAATAAAATTGGCAGGAAAATATTAGGGGATGAGTAAAATCGTCGCTGGCAATGGGATAGTACTTCTTATTACCTCTGCCAAGTTTTCGCTTTTTGCATGCGTTGGTATATGTTGATAGGGCGTCCAAGCACATGCAATCTTTTGTAGTGCTGGCAAAATAACACAACAAACATACATATGTTATTTGCACGTTATCATCTAGGCATATTTTTCCCAATTGATTAGTCTGTGGTTCTACAATGTATAACAATGAAGAAATAAAAGCTAGAATGTTACCCCGCCTTTGACAAGTATGCTCGTACTGGCAGCAAACACGTTAAGGAGTTTAGGTCTCCCTTAGCATATTTCAAAATTAAAGTATACTTGACCAGTTGTAGCTCTAAGGATATAAATTTGGAGGGGGACGGAATGGGAGAGGAATGGTTCCTCATTTTTGAGTGTGAAAACCCTCACTAGAACCTGTACCTTGTCAATGTATGAAGTGATGAGCTTGATTCCGTCTTCTGTTAGTCCTGTCAACAGAATGCCTTCAAGATTGCCCTCAGCCTGTGCTTCTTCACTCAGACGCTTAATGTACTTGGACAACTGCACATCATTCAGGAATATACAAGCAAATGCAACTCTATCCTGGATACTCATCTTATGTATGCATTCATCCTGAAAGGAAATTAATACATTAAAAAAATAATATAACAGTGGAGAAGCAAAACAAGCATCTTTCCTCAATGGTAGGATATTGTCATTTTATAAGGTAGCATCATCCTTCCTATTAGCAGATTCCCTCTTTCTTATAGCACTAACCCTACACCCCCTTCATGACCATACTCCTAAAAATGGCACTACCAGATATCCATTTATAAAAAAAAAATCTATTTATAGTGTCTTGCTATAGGGCACAGCTATCATGGACGGATCCAGAGATGTATTTCAAAATCAATACAACTGTCTCTTATACACATCTAGATGTGTAGGGGCGGGCAAATCCGCCCTTGGCTATATGACAAGATTATTCCTGCTCTTCCCTGTAGTCAAAAGCTATTGTATACTTGTGATGAATAATATAAATAAGGTTTCTCTAAAAGCCCTTTCCAAACTATCAAATTTTATTCTGAATGTATTATCTGTGCCTAAACATTGATTTATTAAATCCCCTCTTTTTATTTATGTTTCCTAATTTTTGTACCATGAAATTTTCAATTATTTCAAATACCTTTTAATGTATTTTCATAAATTCAAATGGTGATCATTTTATTTAGTTCTCTCCTTGTTGTATTCATGTTTATATACTGTGAGCATAGAATAGAAACAAACATAAAAGCTAAGAAGTATGTCATTTACCAGTACAGCAGAGAAGTTTCCATCATCACAAGTTAGGAATGTAAACATCGCCATCAAGTAGGCATTTTTCAACTGTTTACATAATCTACTACACATCTCCTGCCAAAGAGTCTTCTTAGTGCTGTCATACCCTGATAATGCCATGGCCATTGCACTTAAGTTTATGTCGCCTGAAAAAAACAATGCGAAAACATTTCAACCAAAACAAGTACAACCCTTTGGCTGAGTGATTCAGTATTCAAGCGAGTCAAACAGTCAAGTGGTTAAGGCAGGGGCGCAGACACCTACAGCCATAGTATCGGAGCTGGTTCAAACGGCATGCTTGCCTATGGTTCCGGAGGTGAAACAAGTCAGATAAGGAATATAAACCATAGGCCCAGTGTACAGAATTGGCTCATGTGCACTGTAAAGAATCCAGTACCATCTTTCGAGATAAGTAGGGGGTTACCCCGGTGTACTGGTTCATATAAGACCCTGTAGCTCGTACCAGTTTACCGGCCAGCTCAGACATAAAGAGACCCTTAGGGGAGATTAAAGTTACTGTCTGAGCTACAGTAACTTACATATAATACTTACCTTCCTTCTTCTTAGTAGATGATGCACCAAGATTTAATGTTTCTATTGCTTTTCTTAGATTCAGGTTAAACATCTGGATTGCTGCTGCCCTTTCAAATTCACCATTTTCCACCAATCTGCATTTTATAGAGGAATTCAGGATTAGTTTAGTATTTGAAAAGACTTGAATTTTTAATGTTGAAACTGTCTCAATAAAAATTACTTAATGCTTACCTTGCGATGTAGATATCTAATGCTGCTGGGTTCTGGAAATCCCAATTACATAGTCGTAGTGCTATCGTTCTGAAATTGTATATAGATAAATTTCAAAGAATAAAGCAATGTTTTAAGTTAATCGATTTGATTTTAATACAGAACTGAAGTCAATACAGTTTGCCCTCCAATTCGAGCCCACCTTTGGGACAGGTCTGAAAATTTGGGGTGGTCTCTTGATACACATTTAGAGGGTTAGATTTGTGTTAAAAGATTGAAGATTGTTATAAGGGGCTTTGAAAAAATAGTCTTGAATTAGAAGGGTCTTGGAATTAGAGGGAGGTCTCGAATTGGAGGGTACACTGTATTAAAATACTAACCTCTCCTGACTCGTGTAAACATGGATGATATCAGGTGAATTTATAGCACCTTCCAAGTGCATGTTTTGCTCTGTACTTCGTAAACAGAACGCTGTTCCCGGAATCTCTCCTGCAATCAGGTCTTTCACACCATAGAAAGGATTAGTTCGCATCTTTTGTAAGTTCCTATCTTTGTGTAAGCTTTTGATGTGGTCCAAAATAAGCCAGAATTGTCGCAGTGTTCCATCGTCTACTAACTCACCATTTTCCCAGATTTGCTCTTTCTGAAAAAAAAACAATTATTCAAACTTTGGACTAAACTTACTCAAATCAGGTTGACCCTGCTGGGCTGACAATAGCTTGACATATTTCCATTTTCACTCTGGCCTCTGGCGGCAGAGTAAAGTCAACAACAGGCTTGAGTCATGGCTGACTTGAGCACTAGCCTAACTTAGCTTTACTGATCCTGGTTGAGAAAATATGGAATTTGAGCTGGGGAGCAATGCAGTACCCTACTGGTGGTAAATTTGGAGGACACCAGGAGACAATCTCTTGCTAAAAGTTAACAGGTTCTTAAACTTGCACACAGAACATGTTAATGCACTATGACATGTAGGCATGTTTCACAGGGGTAGCATCTTAATGGAAAATAACCAGAAACACAATGATCTACAACATGGTGCAGTGCATAGACAGTGGTTACCACTCTAACCCAGTGAAGGATTCAAGGGGAGGAGGAACAGCCACCTGGGCCCCCCTAAATTTTTAACATTTTTAAAAATTGAGATAAAAAAGAATTTTACATTCAGATTTAAGTCTAAATGGTTTCATTTCCGGCCATCTAGAGGTCCCATAATCGCACAATTTCTTACCTCAGACCCACCCATGGTGGGGCTGAGGTTGTATAGACCATCCACCTGTGAAAGTCCTTCCCTGGGCCCCCTCTTATTTAAAATTCCTGGATCTGCCACTGCTCTATGCTGCTGAATACCAATGTGGTAAAACCATGATAGAGTAGGAGTTGACAGGACAGGATCATGTCTAAAAAACTGTCCACTGCTTTATATCTTGTAATATTTTCATGAGAGCTAAAAAATAGTTACAGTGCAGTTATGAAATCTAGACAAATACATTTCTTTCATTTCAATGTTTTATTTCAAAATCAAATCAATATACAAAATAAAGTAAATTAAATGGAATAACATTGTAATATAAACATATTATTTAAATAAGCAGGTTTAAAATAAAGTTAATGCATATGTCATTAATAAAGGAAGGGGTAAGCAAATTACAATAAAAATCCTACCTTAAGCCCGTAACCTTTTAATGCTCTATCTTTGATTTTAGTTGAAATATCACTCTGGCATCTGACTGGCATCACTTGTAGATGGCGACCACTGCCAACTAACAGGCTGGACTGAGGAGACCAAGACTGAAAAACAATTATCACATAGACTTTGATGCTATAGACTAAATATATAAAGTACATAATTTGATTTTACAGGAAGTATTTGCTTATTATAATTTTGGAGTACAGACACGTGCTCAAGTCATAACACATCATCAAATATAATTTTATGATTTGCAGGAAATGTATAGTCTCTTTAATTTTTAATGTTTTAATATCCTATTAATATTGGTGCGGAAATTGTAATGAGCAATTCGATACAGTAGCAACATTTATATGGTAATAATATCTGTTTTCTTAACTTAATTTATATTATATTTATATCAGCTTTATTAAAAAAACAATTTGCATCAAAATGATAAAATACCATAGTATTAAATTACATAACAATACATCATTATAATGTACTTGAATAAAAATACAAAATCCATTTAACTAGTACCACCACCTACACTAAAATAACATTTTAAAAGCCTCCTTTGGAAGGCTATTCAGATTCTAAACATGCTTCTACAAATCAATCGACTAAAATATATATTAATATCATGATAAATTGCATTGATCTTACCATAGGCATGAGGTCTGCTACCACTGTATCCTTAAGCAAGCCGCTTGTTGTGATGCTTAGAATACGATTCTCATGTGTTGGATGCCATGCAAAAGACGCTACCTGATTGCCACCGTTAGCTGCAAGAATTAAGGTTTCAATGAAAGGCTCATACATTGTAGATTGTAAAAATAAATAAAAGCCAAAAAACTGCAAACAAAGGAAGCAAAAACAAGACTGCTGTGGGATGAGAACCCAACAAAGAATTTCAAATTCCCCAAATATTATACCATTGATGATATAATGATCTGTTTAAGAGTAACTCTAAAAAAAAATTTATTTGAGCAATCCTAAAAATATAACAAATTTTCAGATCAAAAATACAGTCATGGTAAAATAATTCTACAGTACTTACTCTGTAAGTTCATTTCATTATGTTCCATCTCTTTATCTGTAATAACAGATAATCTTAATATCAGTAATATATCTGAATACGACATTTATAATAGTATATAGAGGACAAATATGAATTGTTCAGTGTTAGTATATTCCAGTTACAAATGCAATTAAAATAAACAACTATTATTTAATTGACTATTAAAATATTTTATCATTATCACATATAAAACTAAATGTGTTATAACAATATTCTAGAATATGGTATAGAGAGTCTACATACCAAGGTGCTCTATCGAATATACTTTTATGACGGAGCTCTTATCAGTAAGACACGCCAGGCGATTATATCTGGTGGGACACCATGTAACTTTGACGACAGGTCGTGGCTCTACTATATTATGTATCTGAATGTGGTCAGTCAAGGAACTATCAATCATTCAATAAATCAAACGATCACCATTCCAACCAACAGTCATTGCTGGTACGCCATTCAAAAAAGTTGATAAAAATCAGCACGTCTTTAGTAGTGAACTGTCAAGTGAATGTTTAATGTTCAAATGTTCAAACAATACAATAAATCAATCAATCAATCAATCAACCAATCACAGGGGTCCCAAGTCTCCCGGAACTCGCGGGAGTATCTCGGAAATCAAAATGGCCTTCCACACTCCCGCAAGGAAGCAAGAATCTCCCGGAAATCAATCCATATCCCGTAAATTCAAAATATTTGCTTGTTTTCAATTCTTTATTAGCAACTGTCTCACGAAAATCATTGCCAATGCGTACACAATGTGCAGCAAAATTAAATTAAATGTTACGAAGGCTTATTAACCAAACCAGTGGCGGATTCAATAAGTAAGCCCCCAATTTTTCAAAATTAAAAAAATGGAGAGAAAAAGAAAATCATATTCAAAGTCATTTCCGGAAATCAAGAGGTGCCATAATCATAAATTTCCCCTCGATGAATTGTGGTTTTTCTCCCCGACGGGAAGGGGCAACAGTGCTCTGGCCCCGGCCCCCTCCCTCCACCAAAGCAATGGTGCCACCCCTGATCCCGGAATCGACTCCATGCAATCAATCATAAATCAATCAATCAAGAAATAATCACTTGTAATAATCAAACCACCTTCATTTGGTTATGATTGTTGTAACTATCATTGGTGATATCAAAAGCCTCATTTTTTTTTACCACAGGAGATACCAAAAGGATACAAATCTGTCGAGTTTGCGCAGGTCCCAAATGTGGGTCTGGGTTTCACCAAATGAGCTAAATCGGTAGTCCGAGCAAGGATCCACTGAGATACCTTGCACCGATTTAGTTGTTACTTGACTGCGAGTCCGTGATGAGTCTGGCAATTGAAGTAAAATTAATTCTAATTAATTAATTTTATTTTTAAATTATTTATTATTACATAAAGCTTTCTTATAGTTTCAACTGCACTTGATTAAATCAAAGGTTAAATCATACAAACAAATACTATCATCCAAATCTAATACACTGTTATTACTTAATATTTGTTGGACTTATGTTATAGAGGCTGTTAGATCCATGTATTATTGCTTATATATGCAAGAAAAAGAAAATATTAGTCGGGAACCATCGAGGGGCTTGCCACTGGGTATCCTGACAAATTGGTAAGCTAGCTACCCTGTGGCTGCTGGGCTGATGTGGGGCCACAGTTGTCTAAGCCCCACTCTCCGATTTCAAAAAGGGTCATACAGATTTACCAACAGTAGTCCATTATTACAACCAATCTTCAAAAAATGTTTAATAGAAATTTATAAATACAGATAATACATTAATTATATGCTATGATATCTCAATGGGTACAATACACATTTCTCATAATATACTATAGTATTACAACAGATACATTGTACCTCTACAATTTGTAGAGGTACAATTCTCCATACAATACAGGTACAATTCTTCATACAAGATCAAATTTATTATGAGACCGATTGATATAATCATATTTAAAACAGACTGAGAAAATGATTTATAGGATACTATTTTACATAATCAATAAAAAAAAAACCAGTAGCTCACCTCTGATGTCATACAAACGGATATGCTTACTGCCAATACCAGCTAAAAAGCAAGTGGGGTCGCTGATGAGCCACTGCATCGAGTGGATGATCTCACCAGGAGAACCGAACTCAGCCAAAGGTTTACTAACTGTACCCTGACCATCTGCTAACCCTGGTAGCTTCTTAGTCTTGTCAGCTTCTCTGCCTGTAATGACACCCATTTTGTCAATTATTCAGTGTCATATTATTAATATTTTACCTCCTATTCCTGGTAGCCTCATAAAAACTTGTCACAATTTCTAGCTTTCAATCAATCTTTCATTTCTATATACCATATTTATTCGAATAAATGTCCACTTTGAATATACAACCGCTCCCCCCTCTAGAGCTTCATTTTGAATAAACACCTCCCTTGATTAAATTCCCAGAGACATTAAATACCCCCCTAAATGACTGTATACAGTTCTAATGGAAGCAACATCATTCTCAACAGTCTATTATGTTCTAATCCAGTAGAATTAAAGTTTTTGTAAACCTGGTTGGGATCAATAAGGCTTTGATCACGCATAAAACATATTTGACGGTATTATGTGTTTTAGTTCCACATTTACAGTGAAAAAGGATGTTTATTTGAGACTGTATATACGCATCGATTTTACACAGAACAAATAAAGGCCTCCCACGAATAAATTCCTTTGTTGAGTAAATTCCTCCTCAAAAACCCTTCAACAATAAATGGCCCGGGGTGTTTACTCAAATAAATAATGGCATGCCCAGCGGCCACACTTCAGCACAACAGCATCTCAGACGATACAGCATAAACAGGCATTTTTTCACAGCATACAGTAAGAAACAAAAGTCAATAAATTTCACAAAATCTGCTTCTGTCTCATGCCTGAAGAAATTAATTACCATAAAAGATTTCAGATTCTGTACGGAATACAACTATACTTGCTTCTTATATCCATCCATTAATTTTGTTGTACACTATTATTAGTGACCCTCAAACTTAACATTTGGTTTGATTGATTTGAAGAAATGATTTACCTTGATATCTGACATCCCACATAGCTATACCTGGGTCTCCCCTGTACTTGTCATACCCTGCAAGAAGCTGAATATATGAAATATGTCAACTAACAAATTTAATAGGTAAATGTATTCTCATTCAATGTAGTACAATTGATAAATAAATTAACTTTAGTTACTTTTATAGTTTTAACTGCACATGAATATGTCAAAAGTCAAAGTATAAAACAAACACTAAAACTGCTTATATCATCGTCTGCATTATGAATGGTTTGTTTTAACATACTGCTACATTACTATGTATACTTTATAAGAAGTAAGGAATAGAGGGTCCATAAGAAAGCAGTTGTTATTAAGAAACAATATTGAAAGATCCAAGTAAATCGTGTTTTTTTATTTTTATTGGTTGATTATGAACATTATCAATATTGACTACTTTTAAACACTGTACATTAAGTAAATACAATAAATGTGATTTACTAGATTAGTTTCAGATGAGTTCCACTCTAGTAAGTGACAAGGACGGCCATGTTTAGGATTGAATTCATGTCCCACTAATCCTGTGAAATCTGGTGTTGACTCCTGGTCAAATGAGGTCAGAAGCACCTTTCCGGTTGACATGCCCACACCGATCAGGTTTACTCCTGGGATGGCTTTTGGTTGCCAAGCATAGCACTACAAAAACAATCATATGCATATTTAGTGTAAGATTTTTTAAATACATAGGCCTATAATTAAACTGCAAACTATAATACATGCATAAAAAGTGTAATTTCACCTGATAATGAGAAGCGAAAGCCAAAGCAAAAACTACTTTTTCAAACAAAATAATAAAAGTGATCAGGATATATTTTGGCTACACAATGGCACTAAATATATCTCCATCAGCTGTTTGCAAAAAAAATCCCATATGAGGCACAACATGACAAAATGACTAATTTCGTCCCACAAGCCAGTATTGAGTAAATGAGCCATAGAATATGGAAGTTTGAATAATGGCCTAAAAAATTAAATTATTTCGCTATAAATCAACAATTGAAGATTAAATTATTCGTGTCTTAAATTCTTAGTTCTGGAAATCGTTAATAAACCATTATTTCACATCTTTTTTTTTAGTTAATTCCACTAAAAACCATTTAATACTTTTTCTGCATTGTTTCAAGAACAATGGGAAGACATTCTAACCTGAAAACTTGAAAGCGCTCAACCATAATGAAGCATAGCAATTTTCACAACTTAAGAAACAACAAAAACATTCGCAAGAAACGAAAGTAAGACAAAACTAACCTTGACCTCTGATTTGTTTGGAATGTTTAAGTCCGCTATGCCTCCAATCGGCCAAGCACTCAAATTCAAAGATATTGTCTGTGTTTTTGCCTCGCTTGTATTCTCTGCGGTATTCTGCTCGATGATATCATCCTCATCCAACTTACCAACTTGGAATAAGGTCAGATCAGGAGGCACTGCCCTGAAGGTCAGAAAGAGATTCTTGGCAGCCGGAGACCACTTTACATCCCACTTTGAGTTGTTCATATCTCTGCTTTTGTCTTTCTTGACCTTACCAAACACTGCAGAAATAAAAAAAATAAAAAAAACTTCAGGTAATAAGCATGCTTTAATGTCTAGGTTTTCAATCAGTGGCCTGCAGATCAAATTCCAAAAGAATTTAGATATAATTGCAGTACCAAATTAAATACTGGCTATCTATGCCTCATCTACTACTACTGCATCAAAAATAAAAATTTAAAATATGTAGAAACATTAAATTTACAACATTCCTAGTAGTGTGATGATAATAAATCGTACTTTATTCCAGAAAGAAATGTCAAAAAGAATTTTAATATCATTAGAAATGTATCAAAAACTTAACAAAATTTTCTGGAAGCCTTTGAACTTAAATTATTAGAATAATATAGTTTTTCTAAATTACAATATTAAAAAGCAAAATGTTTAATGATACATACATTTTTTTTAGAGTTAAAAGCAAAAAATCAAGTGAAGGAGCCTAAAAGAAAACATAGATTGTTGCATAGAAGGTATAGGTAAAGGTAGGAGAATAACTGTACAAGTCACAGCATCATTGTGCTGAATTGCGTATGGGGGTGGTCCGTGACTACCTAGCAGCCATAAAGAGGTACTTATAGTAGCTACATGTTCATATCATTCAACGATTCAACCATAGCATCGGGGTAACCTCCTACTCTTCTGAAAGATGCAATAGGTTCTAGTACACACGACCCAGATGTATACACTTGACCTCCCTTTTAAATCCTTATCCAAGAAGACTTGGTTCTACCAACCAAACCCTGGGCGAGGGGCGGCTTGAACCACCACCAATGTTAAGGCTGTAGTTAGTGGCCGACCCTGCTTGACCGCTCGGCCACTCGACTTCCCCTGAAGTTGAAAATCATGAGATACAAATTGGTACTGTAACAGACCAAAAACTCCAGGATTTGAATTCATGTAATACAAAAAAATTCTACAATTCTTCAGAGAACTCTTTAACCACTAGATCGATGTTAAGCCCTGTCTAGGCTATCAAATTTTATTTGACAAAAGCATGTGACATGCCCAAATATGGTCATCATGACATCACATTATGACCATACAGTATAGGCACATAATGACTAAATATGGGCACATAACAGTTGTCGCAAAGAAAATTTGATAGTGTATAAAGGGCTTTAGTGTTTTGTCAATTGATTTATAACAGCCAATTATTATTTATACTACGCTGAATGTACTTTACTTCATCATGATATTCTATACATGCTTTCAAGGTGTCAATCAATACTTGATTTGAACATAAACATGAGTTTGTTTTATGCGTATACAATAAAGAAGAAGTGCGCCATTTTTAGTGATCTTGTTGTCAGCCCTAACCAGGGGTGATTGAATACTTCAGCTAGTGATCTATTTATTTGCATCCATAAAATGATTTACAAAATAAAAAATATATTTTTGTTGCACTTACTATTTTCAAGTGTTGACATGATCAAAATCTGTTCAGTTTTAACTTTGTTCCATTTAAATTTCACAGGGAGTAGTCCATATCAATGGAAGTGTATACGGAAATTAAACCAAAAAACAGACACTTAAAACCCTATCCTTCAACGTCATACCAAAATCCTAAATCAGTACTTGTCTATACAGTGGTTACTACCCATTGGTCACAAAAGAGTACACTCGCATCAATAGTGATGAAATCATCATGAATAAAACTAGTTAATACCATGCTGTGAGGGCTTGTATCCCAATCTAGTAATAAGCTTATACAATAACAAAAAAAGATTATCATCAATATTCAAATGAATGGTTTCCAGTTTATGTTTACATATTAAACTGTGCAACAAACCTATACCGTTCAAGGTCTTTCGAGATAACCTCTTGAAACTTGCAATTATTTTATCCTTCTCAATTACAATAACAAAATAATTTAATTGAATGCAGTCTCCCTTAATTTGATGATAGGCCGGCCTCTATTTTTATACTTTTATACATTGATATATTTTGTGTCTTAATGTTTTTGTATGTCAACTCATTTAGCCTTGCGTGATCCCAGTTTTGGGACACTGTTCTGGGCTCTTTATTTGTTTCCTGTATTGTTTTTTATGCAATAAAGTGATTTTATATATATAATAACAAATGAATGGTTTCCAGTATATTTATCAAAACTACTGTAAATGGTCATGATTTACTTTAATCTACATGTTTTGGTCGCCAGGTGACTCCATTTCTATGGCAATACATACTGTACTTGCGGTGACATGATTTGACAATTTGTGGTTAGCGAAGCAGATATGTTGCTTTATGGCAATGATGGCGATATTGTGAAAACAAAAATGCTCTTTTCGAAAATAAATCCCAAGGATTTTTTGAAAGAGAATCATTGAAAAACTTTAGGAACTGATTCAAAATTATGCAAAAAAAAAAAAAAAAAAACCTTTATACAAAATAATATTATGTACTGTTAATTAAAGATACATTTACGCATAGTTTCAATTTCATTTTAGAGACAATGTTTAATTAATCAACACTGACAGGTGATGCATACTGTCCTAAATTTCAATAATGAATCAATAAGCAGAGCTGAAGTATAGTAACCATGTGGTATTAAAGTAAGTATGGAATGAATACTCTATGATTTAAAATACAGTAGGCATACAGTATCCAAACTATAGTATTAGAGGGTCATATTAATCTACTGTACTTGGCATCTGAGAAATATAAAAATTAAATAGAACCACTAAGCTACAGTACTAAAGTATGGGTGCTGTGAAACCAAGCAGAGGAAGCTTACGGATCAATACTAAGGACAGTGCTTAACCAAGGATGTACTGAAGGCCTATAGTTAATAACATTACATGCCCGGAAAATAATCATTGAAAAAGATCAATATCTGAAATATACATTTGT
Source organism: Anneissia japonica (assembly GCF_011630105.1). Taxonomy (NCBI): domain Eukaryota; kingdom Metazoa; phylum Echinodermata; class Crinoidea; order Comatulida; family Comatulidae; genus Anneissia; species Anneissia japonica. The sequence continues at coordinate 901,118 of NW_022718257.1, read as the reverse complement.
CACAGCAAATAAAGGCAGCTATAAATTTCCACTATATATACACCCTAGAACTATCCCAAAAATGGAATTCTCTGCCACCTAGAATCAAAAATACTACAGATTTGGCTAACAAAGAATTCATATATTACTTAGGCACGGTATTTCCGCAGCACTTATCCGATAAATTATCGGAAAGCAGCCATGTTTTTTTAGTTATCGCTGCGGAAATGGGGCCCAAAGTTTCCGAAAAAATGTTTGCATGAGAATCAGATAATTTATCGGAAAAAGCTCCGAATGCGAAAATAAATAACCTTTGACCAATATACGATAAGCATTATTGTCAATTAACTGATGATACATCATGGACTTTATGTTAATATCTACACTAGAGGTGTTTTGTACAGTCACTGACAAGACAAGATGTACAGTAACCACAGACAGTTGAGTAAAGACCGGATATGAGGCCCTGGGCAGGGGCCCTTCAGGGTCCCAGATGCTGCTTCGGCATTTTTAGTGTTCAATCTCATATTTTAATGCCTTTTTTAAACGTTCGATATATACTGTGAGTATGGTATGCATCGTGATTTGACCTAAAAAAAGCATACTTAAAGCTACTTTTTTTGTTAAAAAAAATTGAATTTGCTGGGGGCTCCTTCAGGCTTTAGCCAGTGAGAACGTATAACCGTTACACCACAGACGAATTTAGAGGGGGGACTAAGGGACATCTTTCCCACAAAATAATGACAAACATGTATTTTTTTTATGACACTGAAATAATAGCCAAGCAGGTTGTCCTAAATGAAAACTTATTTTAGAGAAAATATTAGGTTTTCAAACACTTCAGATTCATATGGAGATCATACTACCACAGTTGGCTGAGTTAGTGTTAATTTATCAAACAGTCTATTGTACCCTACTAGCAAAAAAATCCTGGATCTGTCCTGGTAACATAGGCTTGAACATGAGTTAGATACAGTACCCTACCATACCACAAGTTTTGTCCACACCTCACAACTTTAAAGGAAATAAATAACAATAGCAACATATTTTTACACAAAGAAACCAAAGAATGGGATAGTTCAATTTAAGTTCAAAAGCTTCTTTATCAGTGAACATAATTACTGTAGTGCTCACCTTTATCAATGAAGTAGCATACTATGAAAAAATGCTTGGTCTATCAGTTTATTTATTTAATACTATACAGTATTTTGATAAGGTAAATGTAACCCATCTAGCAGAGGTTATCATTGGACATTATCACATCATTGGACGTTGGTACGTGTTGGTTAGTCTACAAACGTCACCTAAAGTAATTGATTTTACCCGGCAGAACGAAAGAAGGAAACTCCGCTTTTCAGTCGTCAGGCCCTTGTTTTTTGACAAACAATGATTTTTCAGAGGTCAAATTGCTGTCAAGAATATGAATTGGCTGCTTCGCAGCAAACATATATTTATATACCATAAATTAAATTCTTGAGATGCAGTAAGGAAAGCAGTTTTGTGACATCACATTTTGGATCTATAATAATTGAATCTTTGAATCTCGCCCCCCCCCCCCTCCCCCCTTTGGAAGGTAAAATAAAGCAAAAAAAAAGAAAGAAAGCGAATGAAAAAACTGATAGCCTAAAATGCCTCAGAGGTTATTTTTGGGCATCTAGAACACAAAAATTTCGCGGGGGCATGACCTCTAGGGTAGTATTGTCTCAGTCGGCCCCGCTTTTGGACACCTTTGGAACCGCCCCTGGTCTTCTCAAATGGCAAATATTTCGTAAAACTGCAGAATAGGTCTTAGCACATGTATACTGTACAATGAGCCTAATTGGTACCCAATTATAAACATACGTACTCCTGGAGGACATTTGACAACTTTTATTAAAGGTACCGACACAAGAACACAATGGCCCATTCCGGAATGTTAATCAATTAAAACAACTGACCAATCACATCACGGGTAGGTACACGCTTTTTCAACACAATCAAATATAGTCCCACGAAGGCCAAGTTTACAGTGAATAATATTTACACTACCATTTTGTCAGACCTAGCAAAAAATATCCAGGGGGGGGGGAGGTTTTAGTGGAAAGGTTCATTATGTCAGGGCCATCCTGAGACACTATTGACCCCAATGTTTAGCAGGTATTTAGCCATTTATGAAAAAAAGTATAGGCAAGGCACTTTAGTGTACTTACTATCTAGTCCGGCATTGAATGGTGGATAGCTCCTTGACAGCAACTCCTGAAGTGTTTTTCGCTGACTTGGACTGACCATGTTGATGTTAAATTTATGCACTGTAGTAATATTTCCCTTTGCAAGTTAACACGTCTCCATTAATAGTGAAGACAATGGCATCAATATGATGCTTGGGAACGAATGAGCTTCAAAATGTGCAATCCTTCTAATCTGATTGCGAAATGGATGCTAAGAAATAAATAATGAAATTGAGCAAAGGTCCCTAAACAGCAGTCCATACTCTGATGTACTTTGACTGTTCCTGATCCCTGCTTGTTGATCAAAGATCCTTCTATCCTTATCATCAAATGAAAATTTGTCTATACATACTTATCTTTAAATACATAGAATTGTTTCTCTACTATGATACACGTGGAGGAAAAGGGCAATAAATCTTTCATATTAAAAATTGAATCACATTATACGCCTCCTGTAATCCACTGTATACCAAAGATCTGGCTGTTTAGATATGGAACATCATGCACTTGAATTATACAGTACAGTATCATATCATCCGACTACAGTAAGCAAGGCAAGCAGTAAACATTTTACAATCTACAGCACTGAGCAATTGAAGATAAAAATGAAAACACAACCATTTCTGTAATGAAATACTTTGGTCTGGTGAACGCGCCTACTGTGAGCTTCTATATACCGTAGTCATATGGCTGGAAGTCACATGCGTCAAAATTATTCATATGATCCGATGATTGGTCAATCAATGAACTTAATTTACATATGGGTATTTCCCTCACATTTCTTGGAAGGTTTTTCACTGTTTAGTGTTCTAGATATTTACAGAGAAATTATACTGTTGTAGCCTTTAGAAATTTACAATACAGTATGCCCTTTTAACATAAAAATAATAAGATTTATAAAGCGCACATATTTAGTGCAGTAGTGCTCAAGGCACTATAGAAGGAATAAAAAATTACTGTAAACAAGCTACCAGAAAAGGAACACCACACACATCACCGCTACCAAGCAATTTGAGGCACAGGGGCCAGCTATTCATAACTCACAGGTGCTCAATTAAATGAGGGTTTCTAGCTTTTACAAATTACAGTAAGTTTGCAAGCATGACAAAAAAGTAAACTAAGAAACTGCAAAAGCAACCGACAACAGATGTGATTTATCTGGGAGGCCTATTCTGAATAGTACTCTTTAGGACCAAAATCTTTTCACAACAAAACAGGACCATTAAATTTTTATTGAATTGTTTTTATTTCCATGTACTGTAAATACAACATCATAAATATTTTAATGTCAATTGCAATAAAACGCAAGATTGCTCTAAACGCTTGACACTATCCAATCAGCTCTTCATAATACATACCTTACATATTTATGAACTACTGTATATAACATTAGATTTGAAATTCCTTAATACATAAAACCTAAATTATAACATTATAACATATATTATTATATTATAAATATTATTATAACATTGTTTTAAAATGTTGTACATTAATAAAAATCAATAATAGAAGTAATAAATTATGAGCCTAAAAACACACACAGTCATTCCTAACACTAACCATGCACTAATAGTGTCAATATTAGCAAAATTAAAGTACTATAGGAAATTTACATTCATCATACAGTAGTTAGACACAGGAAGACACAGGAATAAACACAACAAACAGTACAGTAGTTGTAAACTATCCAGCCAATGGCATAACTTCCTACCATTGTCACTGACTTCCTTATTTGATTGCTATTCAGAATGCAAACCAGTGCCTGGTAACTTACAGTTAAACATTTCTGTAAAAATATCTTTTTAATTTAAATTATTTAATGATTCAATATATAATGATTATATTTTTGCCATATAATATTTTTGAAATTTCATTATAATGTTGCCTATTGTAGCACTGTATGTCATCTTTTTATGTAAAGAAAATTGAACAAAAGTAAATCTAAAATGTGCTTTATATAAATAAATTATTATTATTATTATTACTTTACAACATTAACTTCACAACACTAGTATTCCACAAGTGCCAAAAACTGAGGCAAAAGCCCATAAGGTGGCCCAGAGCTAAACTTAAACTACAGTAAACTACAGTAAACATACAATTTATTAGAATTGCATACCTTTTTACAGTACAAGCCTCATCTGCATATTTTATTTTGGTGTACAGTACATCGAGCTTAAGTTTTATTGTTTAAGTGCAATTGTAAACAATTTTTTATAGGTGTGTTTTTGGTCAATGCAATTACAATATAGCCTGTTTTTAATGCTTCGTACTAAACCAGATTTTAATTGTTTTTTCAGATCTTTTGTGTTTTATCATTGCACTTTTGAGTATTTTACTATTTGTATTACTGTCTACTCTTTGGAATAATGTCTAAATCACATCAATTAATGTTTGTTTTGGCGATGGTCTCTGCACTGTTCCTAATGTCGGTGAAAAACTGGCTGAACGCTTCATCTGACAGTTGGAGGTCATGAAATGGCAAAATCACTAAATTCAGATTTGGGCAACATTAAGCATAGTATATGCTAACACTCCTGTTTTGACCGAGAGACTCCCGTTTTGCTGACCTGTCAATTTTTTTTCTTACGTTTTTCACATGGTCTCCCAGTTTACAAGGAAAATTGCATACGTAGGCGTACTAAATCCTAATTATATTGTCTTTTTTGCAATAAAATACTAGGGAAAAAACCTCAAAATTATTAGGTTATCTTTCAATATTTTGCTCATCAACACCACAGCATAGCCTCTCCGTGAGTGCGAGAGAGGTGGATGTGAGCGCTGCAAAGTCACGCTATTGTCCTTGTATACACAGGCTGGATTATGATTACAAGGTGTCTGGTAAGCGTAAGAATCATGATTAAATTGCTAAAGCTTCCAGGAGGTTAAAACCCATTCAATCCCATGTATGGGGAGACCACGGCAACATTCCCCAACCCCCTTGGTGGCACTTCGTGCCAAATTCTGTCATTTTTTAATATCAAAATGTTGGCATATACAGTATGCAGGGCTAAATTGCAAAGTATGATCTCACTAATTATTTGTGGCAACCATTACCATACTATCAGATAAAATGCACTCAAGACTTGAACAATTAACGCCAATTGTAGCTAGGAAAGGGTGGCTGGGGAGCCTGGGAAATGTGTGCCATTGAGGTACGTCATTAAGAAGCCAGGGGTTGAGATGTCATTGAACTCAATCAATCACACTTTACTCTCTACATGTAGTCCACTGTATACTGGGGAGATTACATCATCACCATATCATGGAAAGCCTCGGTAGTGACCTGTCAAGCGAGATTGTCCAGTGAGCGGAGGAGGCTGTCCCCCTACTTCATGAAAGAGAAAGGAACAGACAGCACCGATGGCCCTTCTCCTCTAGCAGGAAAGAAAGAAAAAAGCTTTTGTGGGAAATGTGGTGTGCATGCAACCGGAGATTCAGCCGACCCATCCCACATCCGGGAGCCTGGGCATCTTTTTTTTTACAGGGAAGGGGGAAGGTGGAACCTTACCAAAGGGAGACACTCTTCCCTGGGCCTATGACTTCCATTTTTACTTTTTTGGCCATTTAAATCAAAGTTTGGTGCTTAGAAGTCTGGTGTTTTCCTTGAGAATTAAAGCAATCGAACCAAGTGCCTTTACTTTATCTGGATTCGAACATCACAAACATTTAAAAGAAATAAGCCCTAGCTAGTGCTGGAAAAGTGCGAGTAAAAAAAAATCTGAGCCGCACCCCCACCCCAACAACCTAACCCTCTTAATTATTAGTCTTTCACTCAGACCTGAGACAGGGAGATCATGTTCCCTCACTGAAGTCAGGGAGCAAGGGGAGCAATCCGAATGGAGGTGGGTGTTGCGCTGGGATCCACCCCAAACAACAGCCCTCTCCAGGCCCCATGTGTGAGAGTGCTCCATCAACATAAGATACCGACAGGATGAGCTGCTTGCTTGAGTGAGCTGGCTCGAATCAGGATTGATTTCATGCATGTAAAATTCACAAGAAGTAGAATAAAATAGTAAAAAACGTATATTAATAACAAATTAGACACAATGCAGTACCTGTATATGTAAGCGGTAAGTGTATACGGTTCTTCTGTGTTGAATCTTCTTTCAGAGGCCTAGGCCTACCTAGCTAGGCTAGTTTCCAGCTGTAGCAGCTTCTTGCAGGGCCAGGGCCGTGAGCTGCCCCGTGTGAGCAAAGTACTTCAAGAGGGCGCTCCAACCAAAGTGGCAATTGTTGTCCACCTGATTAATGATCACATGATCAAAACAAAAGGCGTTGACTTGACTTTTTTGCAGGAAAGATGGGTGTGTGTTCAATAAATTCCACCAATTTCACTTATTTCCACTCAATTGATATAGCAACTACAGTATTGTTAATTTGTCTGAAACTCACATAAGTACGTTAGGCTGCATTTTTTGATTTCAATTTTCCTTTTTTATTCAAAATGAAAAGGACTGTGTAGCTTGGTCCTGAGTGAGGAGCATGGAGTTATAGTCACAAAAGAATTATATAACTCCATGGTAGGAGGAGGCTAGAGTAGGTCCGACTCCTAGGCCGTCTAAAAAGCAATGAGGTGGTATATATCACCTTTGTAGTTTAAGCCATGAACTCATGTAATAGAGACAGTTAATCAGTTCATTTATTTTTGATTACTTATTTATACTCATTATAAAATGCATTGAACCAAGTGTGTGTGTTTGCACTCGGCGTCCTAAGTTGGAAGAAGTCAATTCTGGGCGAGACATTGGCCCCTCGCCTGGGAACTCTTATGCCCCGTCAGGCAAATTATGGCTCCTCTAGATGGCCAGAACCAGACTAAAATTAGAATATATTTTCTTTTTCTCTCCATTTAAAAAAAAAATTATGACAAA
>NW_022718257.1:870876-894031 GCF_011630105.1 Anneissia japonica | reverse complement strand
GTGGTCTTCCCACTTGAATCCGCCACTGATCTGGTTAATAAGCAAAGCTTTTGTTATGTTTAATTTTATTTTGCTGCACATTGTGATACACATTGGCAATTACTTCTGTGAGACAATTGATAATAAAGCAGTGAAAACAGAAACATGCAAATTTTATGAATTTGTGGGATACTGTATGGGTTAATTCAGGGAGATTCTTGCTTGCTTGCTGAGTGCGGGACGTCATCCTGATTTCTGAGAGACTGGGGACCCCTCATTTTGCATTCTCATTTGCCATTTTTTGTTTCATGTTTATAGCGTTAACATACTTGTACAAAACCTAGTTCAGAGAGCTTCTGCCCTCAGCTTCTACTTTCTTTCAGCTGTTTGAAGATATAAATATATTTTTATTACTGTTCTAAAATTTCTTTGCAGGATGACTTCTTTAAAGTTTGAAACTAAGCCTATTGAGATCAAGAGGGTGGATAACATCACTGGGTCATTGTTCAGTACACATTATAAGAACAAAACACCAGTGATTCTCACTGGCATCATGCAAGACTGGCTGCCAATGGAAACCTGGACTAGGGAATATATAGAGGGAGTCCTTTATGAAGAGTTTGGTGATGAAGTAACAGTGCTGAAATCAAATGACAACAAACATTTTATAGACCATTATGAGATATCAGAAAAAGTAGAAATAACTTTTAAAAATTTCATGGATTCCGTATTTCATCCAAAGCAGTGTACAGACGATGAACCAGTTAAATATTATCTGCGTACACACTCCATGCCTTCTAAACTTTATGAAGACCTGATTATACAGAAACAGGTTAAGAGACTGCTAACAGCTATTCATCATGCAAAGAGTAACAATGTCATCTCTTCAAAAAGCCAACAGGAAAATCCTTCCAAAATGTCATCAACATTTAGTTCTACTGTCCAAGATGTTCATCCATGGGAAGAATTCTTAGAATTTGGTGAAGAGGAGTGTGTGGAACCAGAAGTTCTTCATGAAGAGATGCAAACCAGCCTCTATCCAGGCTGGGGAAATAACAATGGGAATGTTCCAGTGGACCTTCCAATGCCATTTCAGGAAATGTTCAGAAAAGTTTTTAAACCAGAGACTATGCAACTCTGGGTCGGAACAATGGGTAATGTAACACCACTTCACTTTGATCGCAATCATGGCCTTCTTGTACAATTCATAGGTTGCAAAGAGTTGATACTATTCTCTCACACTGACACTTCTTTTCTGTACCCCTACCCAAGCCACACATCACGATCACACACCAGTAAAGTCAATCTGCGCGACCTTGATACATGCTTAGAGCGATTCCCGCGTTTGTGGCATGCGCAAAGGTACACATGTGTATTGCACCCTGGTGAGATTCTTTACACACCTCCCTTCTGGTGGCATGATGTCACATCTCTGGATGGCTGTGTGTCTGTCACTTTGCCATGGGACATCACCCTAGATGAAGTACCTCTCAATATGCTAATGTAAACATAGTGATTTGCACTAATCTAAATTTGTGAAATGATAAACAATATAGCTTCAAATGTGTACTGCAAACTGCAATCTTTAAATATTAACAAATTTTAACTGTAGCTAAGTTGTCCTTTCATATGTCCTATCCAGACTATCAATTATCATTTGACAAAAACATGTGACATGCCTAAATATGGTCATGATGACATCACATCATGACCATATATAGGCACATTATGACTATAAATGTGAAGTACAGCTGTGGCTTGGGGTTTTTTTTTTTTAAGGAGTGTTAGGGTATTCCCTTACCAATATAATTGTATGGTCGAGGGTCGAGGGGTGTGAGCTATTTGTGTGAAGTTTCACCATCACCATATTTTGCGAATTTGCGGCCCTCAACTGATCATCGAGGGGCCCCCCGACTTCACCTTCATGGCCCCCCCCCCCAAATTGTAATTTTATTTTTTAGTGGTGTGTGCCTGGGGTGCATTTTGTCTAGAGTTTGGGAAGACAAATTCCCCCTCCATAGTATTCTCTAGATATCTGTAGATTTAATATGTCATTTTAAATATAATTTTCTGGTTGGTACAAAACTAATTATGGTAAGTGAGTGCAATGAATAATAAATGATGTGGTGCCTTTGTGTTTAATAGAGAAATGTTTGTTAATGATAAAGATATTGAAATATAAACTCAAAATATATAGATTTATTTGTCTTAGTTTTGATTGCTGAAAGCAAGTAATATTGTTAAAATAGTATAGTGATATTTTAATAAAGTTTAATAACTTTGGTCATGTGTTCATTTTTTGACTTTAGAAAAATGGGTTCTTAGGTTTTACAGAATATTAACTCACCAAAGTAGCGGATCCATCACAGGAAGACCTTGAAAACAAACAAATTATTATAAGACAAACAATTTTAACCTAGCTGTGCATAAATGCAAGCTAAAGGAAATTATACTCGAATGCCAAATGACCCAGAAATATTTAGATTCAACCAGGGAGTTGTTTCCAACCAATATGAACAAGTTCTCTTCCAGAATGTAGGCCAATCTATTTTTTCATCAAATTAGTTTTCAGATACATTATTTCATTTACCCAGATAGTACCCTTACCAAACGAGCACTGTGTGAACTGAACTACAAGATGAGCGATTTACTGAATATAAAAATCTATAATTATACAAATAGGCCTACTGATTAGGGCCTATGAATTATGATCGCTGCATTTAATCAGATTATCATGGTCAGAAAGAGATATTTTAGGAAGCTTAAACTCTATAAACCAGATTTATAGACATTGACAATGACAACTTCATTCTCCACCGTATTTTCGAGACAGCCATAGCCGTTTTCCTCTAAACAAAATCACAACAATTGAAAAGGATACCCTACATTGGAATGAATTCACTTTTCTTGTCTCAAAGTTAGTTAGATTGTTGTCCTTGAGGGATAGGCCTACTAATAAACCCAGTGACCGTAGAGCATTTTTAGCACGTTTAACCATGCTAAATTTAAAGAACAACAGAACAAGTTCTTGATAGCAACTGAAGCTATACCTGGGGATATAGAGGAAGGCACACACACACACAGACTAGCTAAAGAAAATACTGTACTATGAAGCTTGAAATGTGTCGTCATTCAATTAAACAGCTGCTCGTCACCTGGCCCTAATATATTCACCTAAACATTCTAAAAATACTTCTCCCCACTACCATTCACATCGTATTATTTGGTAATTTTATTACAAATGGGGGAAAAGGGGAAAATAAAGAACTCGGCTTCCATGTAAACAAAAATCTTCGAAACAACTGTCTTTCAAAGGATTTAGATATGTTTTGGTATGTGTCCCTGTGCGCCCCATCCCCCACCCCGTTACATGCATGCATTATTGGCTGATCATTTATGGAGTCAAAAATTATAGCCTATTGGCATCTGATAAAACGAAGTCTGAAGGAGCTTTTCATAGGCGGAAACTTTGAGTGTTAGCTGCATGTAACCCTCAAAACGAACCCCCGCTGGTGGTCAAATAGCAGGGGGATTTAAGAGTTCAATTAAAAAGTCATTTAAATAATTAACAATATTTAATTACCCACGTTATAGAGCAAATGATGGGTCTGGTAAACTTACTATTGTCAATATATAGGCCTATTCAATTAATTTTTTTTTTTTTAAATCGCATATCCTGCAATTTGTGTAGCAGTATATACGGTACAATATTGGCATTACTGCATGATGTAGCGATTAATGAACAAACATATTATACAAGTACAATAAATTAAATTACAAAAAAAAAAAAACACAAAAAACACTGAGCCAAAACTTACTACAGTATCACGGCGTACGTATTACTGTAATACATGCGTACTTATTAATATCACGAAAGTATTAGTATCACAATACGTACGTATTTACTATCACAGTCGACATTTTTCTACTCCGCGTGTTATCAAATTGTTATCATTAATTTCTGTCTCTTATACACATCTAGATGTGTATAAGAGACAGGGTGTGGTCCGGCTTTGCCACATAGTTGCATACAACTGAAATCTGTTAACAATCCATTTTTACCGACGCTTATAAATTTTCAACCAAAGAACACATGACATACCATAAAAAAAATATGTAAAATCATTTTATAATACTGTGATAATGAAAGAGAAATCAACTGTGCTCTTTGTTATAGATCCATGTGGTCGATTTGGTCTTTGTTAACATTTCTGAAGAGGGATAAAAAAAATGTGCTGGCTCACTCTGAGAAATTTGTATCTGTCAGATTTACTCTGTCAGATTACTCTGTCAGAATGACGTAAAAATAATGTACAGCGTATTCTGCCGCTCTCGATATGGTAGCTCCCGGATTTGATTGGTTATGAGTGTTACTTAAAATAGAAAGCCAACCCAACTTTACCCTGGTGTAGTGCGCCGTTTATTTGTGTTCGAATGTGTAATAAAAAGCATAAAAATAATAATAAAATAAAATAAAAGCATATAAAGTAGATGATGAATATTTAGCGAGAGAGCTACAAATTCATACATGTTTATTATAGACAATATTACATTTATGCGTGAGATTTTGGTCCTTAAGCGTGAGACAGGTCTTGAATTTCGAATTGTATAGTTGAAACAATTGTTTTACCGTAATAACTAATTAATAGCTTTAATAACGAATTAGAATTGATAATCTGTACTGACGAATCGATAATCCGGAGTAACAAACTGATCCGTATAATAACAAATTAATAATCCGTAATAACGAATTTCCGTAGTAATTCGTAATAACGAATTAGTTAATCGTAATAACGAATTAGTAATCCTTAATAATGGATTAGTAATTCGTAATTAAACTGAACATTAGTGGCACTAATGGCTTTCGTAATTATTGGTAAAAAAAGTTCCTAGCTAGCTAGCTGAAGTTGTTTGTGACGTACCCCCTCTATCGTCAATGAATCGACAGCTAGGATGTCACAGGTCACCAACTAACTTGCCAGCGCCAGTGAATGCGCTGCAAGATTCCGGTGTTTTTTTCTAAAATAAAGTAGTAAGTGATACAAGAATTACCATATATTAATATTGTCATTATATTTTATAACTCAATTTGACAATTCAAACATTAGGGTGACCACTATACGATATATATATATAGCTAAGCCTAGGCCTAGTTAGGGCCTATCTATACACTACTAGCCTACTACTACTAGGCCTACTACTACTAGGCCTAGCTAGGCTAGCTTGGCCCTGGGTAGTTAGGCTAGCCTAGGCCGGGTCCAACTACGCCCTGCACTAGCTAAGCGCAGCGCCAGGCAGGGCTAAAAACTAAGGCTAGACTAGTAAGTAGTAGGCCTAGTAACTAAGTACCATACTGTAAGTTTTTATTTTAATTGCGTGAATATTAAACTAAAAAGTCAGCTCAATTTTTCTTTTATTTGTGGAGCAAATCGGTGGGAAAACGAAAGTAAGTGCACAGAATGGTAATAACTGCACAATAATACATTGTTTATAATTAAGATTAGGCCTAATAGGTCAAACAAATAGGTCTGAAATGCATAAACAGTAATAGTACTAGGCCCTAGTCTAGTAGTAGTAACTAGGCCTAGTACTAGGCCTAGACCAAATTTTTGTGCGGAGGATATATTCCCCACGCAGGCCTTACTTTACAGTCTGGGACTAGGCCTAGTAGTAGTATTAAATCCTAGTATGACCTTCCTAGATTGTAAAGTGCAAATGAAGCTGTAATTATAGCCTGGTCAGACCACTTTTTTAAGGAAGAAATCTTCATCCAAGTCCTATTATGTGCATGAGAAATTGTCTAATAAATAATAAAGTTTACAAGCAATACTAAATATCAAGGAGATGGTATTCATCGAACATGGCGTAGTAATGGTGAGACTGTTTAAGGTTAGTGTTATTACTGTATATTAGGCCAGCTTTCACCAATCAGCACCTCACCAGACAGCGCAGGCAATATATCTTTTGCACAAAAATTTGGCTTAGAAATCCATCAGCTCATTTCGGGAAAGTAAGGGCTGATTTTTTTGTGCAGATTTTGCCTAAAATAATAAATTTAATTTAACTTAATATATAACCAATGTTGTATACACTGGTTATGATTCTGCGCACCTATTTTCCTAGTTATTTTCCACACAAATTTGAGCTGGTTTCTGAGGTATCGTCCGCACGTTTAAAATACTATCCAGTATGGGCGCCTCAGACTTGTGTAAAATGTCGCAACAATAACCACAGCCAAACAATCACAAACACTCACGTTTTTCTAATTAAGGCCTTAAGTGTTGGAATGTTAGAAAGAGCTATTTTTCAAATGCATTCTTTTGTGAAAAATTGTTTATGGAATGAGTCAATGCTAAGTTTTTACATTCAAACTTTCTTTAATTCATAGAGATAGACAAATAGACAACGATGTTGAGGGCACCAGTTAGTCGCGCTGCAGTGTTAACAAGGCAGTTGCTTGCCCCAGTCACTAGTATACGGTATCAGTCCACTGCACCTCCAGAAAAAGTTGAAGTGTTTGTTGATGGAAAATCTGTGCTGGTTGATCCAGGCACAACTGTTTTGCAGGTAAGCTTTCAAGTATTATGTACCAGGAGATTAAGAATTATTGTTTAATTTTATACAGAATATGAATGTTTGTTTAAGCTTAAAAACATTAATTTAATGCTGATTATCATTAATTTCTTTTCCATTTATAATGTCACCCTTTTCTCCCCTGAAGGCATGTGCAATGGTTGGTGTTGAAATCCCGCGTTTCTGCTACCATGACAGACTCTCTGTTGCCGGGAATTGTAGAATGTGCTTAGTTGAGGTTGAGAAATCCGCAAAGGTAAGTAAAGAGGCTTATATTTTTGATCAGTTAAAATGAAATTTGAAAACACTGTAGATGTATCATTTGTATACTTTAAAAAATTTGCAAAAATTTTTATAGTTTTCATTTCCTTTCAATGACTTGTTGCAATGGTGGGATACTGCATACTTTACATTGTTATCAATTTTGTTTCCCTTTTGTAGTCAAAGAGTAGATGAGGCCACCAACATGTTATTTACATTTTTGAAAGCCTAAATAGTCAACCTGGTGTAACATGTCCATTATAAAGAAACTAATTATTTTGTCATATTTTATTAACCAACTAATTTTTATAACTATTTTTGGAGTAGGTATGACAGAGTGGACCTTAGACCTATAAGACCCCTAAAAAACTCAACAATAATTACTGTATGTTTTTTTATGTTTTAGCCTGTTGCTGCTTGTGCAATGCCTGTAATGAAGGGCTGGAGCATCAAAACAAATTCAGAGTTGACAAAGAAGGCAAGGTAAAAGACATTACGTAATAGTTACTTGTATTATACCAAATTTCTACTCTTCTATGTTATAGATCCCACAACTGAGCAAACTCTACACACAAACCATTGCCACTACCAGCAATAAAGCATGAAAAACAATCAGCCACTAAATATGTATGAAAGTTAACCAGGTCTGTAAAGACCTGTCCAGACTATCAGACTTTATTTGACAACAGCATGTGACATGCCTAAATATGGTCATGATGACATCACATTGTGACCATATATAGGCACATCATTACTATATATGGGCATACAGATTGAAAATTAGAGCGTGGACAGAGCTTTACCACATGTTTTTATCATATTCTAGTTTTTAAAGTGGCCCTCTCCATGGCAGTTGCAATTTCAAATTTGCTTCATCTTCATCCTTCTATGGCTGATGAAAATCGGATTTTCCTTCATGCGATTGGTTATAATGCAAAGTAGTGTATAACATAATTTAGTCTATACGACAGTTAAGCTCTCTTTGCACTTGTCTCAAGTTTTATATGACAAATACCTACAAAAAAAACACACATCGTAATAGCACTTGCAGTACCCGCAGCTACTAACTAGGGGATCAGATTCATCACTAGTCACCAAGCGCAGGCTTGGTGGTCTAGTAGTTAAGATATCAGGCTAGATACCTGGAGGTCGTGGGTTCGATTTCCACCCGAATCATGTGCAAATTTTTTTTTCGTTAGTATTTGGGACGTAATCAGTATTCAGTATAACACGTCAGGTAGGGCAAAACATCACTCCTGTGTTATTTTCCTGACGCAAATACACATCGTAATAGCACTTGCAGAACCTGCTGCTACTACAGGATTGGATTCATCACTAGTCACCAAGCGCAAACTCAGTGGTCTATTGGTTAAGACATCAGGCTAGATACCTGGAGGTCATGGGTTTGATTCCCACCAGAGTCACTTTTTTCGGTAGTATTTGGGGATGTACTGAGTGTTCGGTATGATAACATGTTAGGTAGGGCAAAACATCACTCCTATAAACACCTACTTGCAAGTTGCCTATAATGTGTGTGATATGACATCATGTTCATATATGGTTTTAATATGAAATGTACTTATGACAGAAAAATTGTCAGAGACAGTTTTTAATATAAATTTAAATTTGTTTACATCTTACTAATTTTTTAAAAAATTGTTAACATTTGTGTGAGCAATTATACTAAATGTGATCTCTGTTTTCAGGGAAGGTGTAATGGAATTCCTATTGGTCAATCATCCTTTAGATTGTCCAATTTGTGATCAGGGTGGTGAGTGTGATCTACAAGTAAGTATAGACAACATTTAAAACCAGTTTATTGCACATGGAATACTCCTTAGTGAAATACTGAGTTTTCCAGTAACTACATAATAAGTATAAAAGTACAAGTAAGTACATTGTACAATACTGTAAATACAAAAAGAATAAAATTAATAAGTAAAAAGCATATTTACTATTACTAATGTACTTAATAATGTACTACATAGGTATATTATAAGTAGAGTACATTAAGGACAAATAAATGCCATATTAATAGATATGAATAACATTTTCGTATGTATTCCAGGACCAGTCAATGGCATTTGGAAGTGATAGGAGTCGATTTGAAGACATCAATTTCACAGGCAAGCGGGCAGTTGAAGACAAAAACATTGGTCCGTTAGTCAAAACCATTATGACCAGATGTATACATTGCACAAGATGTGTAAGGTAAGTTAAGCAAGAATATTGTCAAGGATATTTATATAACACTACTACAATAATTGTTGGAAATATAGATGTGTGTCACCATTTTCATTATTAATTCTCTTATATAGTGCCAAATGCATTTTACATCCTCAATAACCTTCAATTCTATATTCGATCTGTAGACTAATTATGCACTATATGCAACTTTCTCCACTCTGCATGGATTTGGGGCCTCTTAACACTCTGACCGCCAGGGGTTTGAAAAAATAATATCAGCCACTGCCAGACTTTGTAGCAAATTGTAACACTTTTCCGAAGTGATCATATTCACATGTAGTGAATACTAAAAGAACTACAAACATTTTAGCTTTACAATGGTACCAAACACTTTATTCTAATCATAATCTGTGACCCGTAACAGTAAAATGAAAATGCCTCACTTTTGGAGGTTTACGCAATTCGCACAACGAAGCTGAGATAATCGCGATTTTGTGAAAGTAAATCAATACTGCTCTATGCAAATGTAAACAAACAAATAGTGAAATACTTACAGTTCAGACCGAACATAGTGTTCAAATTGTTAGTACATGTCGGTAATTACCCCATCTATCAGATTCGGTAAAAAACCTGAAACATGGAGATTCCGAGTTTGGCGTTCAAGCGTTGCGTTACCAAACACGGAGATCTCCATGTTTGGCGGGCAGAGTGTTATGCCAGGCACTCGCTCTACACTCTGGTCATCGGCTGACGCAATTCTATGGAGAACGCAATGTTACAACGCACACGACGTCTAGAGAGCGGAGTTGAGTGGGTACTCGGCTTTAACCTCTTGATTGGAAGTTGGAAGCTTCACAGAGGATCCACACACTTTTTTCTCCTACAATAGGCATCAATAATTTATACCTTCTCTAAATTGAAAAAACAATATCAAATTAAATTTGCTGTTGACAGGTTTGGGAGTGAGGTTGCTGGAGTAGATGACCTGGGCACCACAGGTCGTGGTGGCAATATGCAAATCGGTACATATGTTGAGAAAATGTTTGAGTCAGAGCTTTCTGGTAATGTTATAGGTAAGTATCAACATGCTTCTTCCAAACAATTGGTCTAATGATGATCATCATAATTCAGGTGATGAAGATGAAGATTTGTTTTCTTTATGTGGAATATTTAATTTTCCTTCGATAGACAACAATACTTCTGTACAAAAATGCATGGCAGTAATAATAACACATACTGTACTGTTATGATGTATGTAACTTTTCTAATTCAAGAATTCATATCACATAAGACTATCTTGTTAAAAGAAAAATGGTCCTTTCATTGATTGTGATGTTGATGATGGTGATTATTGTAGTGCAAATGGTAGTAGCAGTAGTAATGGTTTAAAATTTGTAAAGTGCACAATTCAAAAAATCTGAATGTGCTGTAAATACAAGTGCACAGATGTGTGGAAATGCAATAATGATAAGGATGAAATTTCCCAGCCAATCAAGCCCCTGAACTGGAGTAGAGGGCTACACCCTTGTTGCTGACCAGGGATAAGCCCTGTTCAGCACCTTTTGATTCTCATGATCATAGAGGTTTTAATGATAGAAATGATTGAAGATGATGTTTCTGATAGTAGTGGTCGTGGTGATGATAATAATATAATTTAAATTTAGTTGCAGTGTCATAAAGTGTATCATAAAAAATCTACTTTTTAAACTTCCTAATTGTTATTTATTAGACCTTTGTCCAGTGGGGGCATTGACGTCCAAACCATACGCCTTCACTGCCAGACCCTGGGAAACTCGTAAGGTGGAATCCATCGATGTTTTGGATGCTGTTGGCTGCAACATTACTGTTAGCACCAGAGCTGGAGAGGTCATGAGAATTCTGCCTAGATTACATGAGGTAAACAAAAATGTATTCATTTATATAACAAAGTAACATAAAATTATCAAGGCAGTAATTCATTTTTATTCATTCACTCATTTGTGGTTTATTCAAAAAGTACATTTCAATTGTGTGTATTATTATTATTACAAACCAAAAAAAAACCAAAAAAACAGAAGATCATTTATTAGTTATTAATATGGCATCTAATATATGTAATAGTTATTTAGAGGATAGACTTGCAAAAATAGTGAATGGTGGAATAATAGAATTTGATAAAAAAGATTCTGTGTTTGAGTATCATTGGCAAGTAAGAGAGACATTCCACAAGAGTTAACAAAGTGAGGTATATTTGGTATATTTTTTCCTTTATCTTCAGGATATCAACGAAGAATGGATTTCTGACAAAACACGCTTTTCATATGATGGGCTAAAGAGACAACGGTTGACAGTTCCTATGGTGAAGGATGCGGAGGGAAATTTGGTAGCAAGTACGTGGGAAGATGCTTTGCCAGCAGTTGCTTCGCAGGTATGTCATAATGCCATCAAACTGTTCCGCTATTCTCCACTCCTTTGATGCTCTAATTGGTCAGTTGATAATTTTGTTTCAATGGAACAGAAATTTGAAGACTCTGCAATTACAAATACAGAGAACTGCATAATTCTGAAATATTAACACTATGATGTTTATGAAATACAAAGTTGTTATTAAAAAATTTGTAAAATAGAAAAAAAGAAAATTTAATTGATGACAACTTTATGTGAGAATTTTTGTTTTTTTTCAGCTTATCAGTACAAGTGGAAGTGAGATATCTGCCATTGCCGGGGGACTTGTTGATGCCGAGGTTTGTACATTGAATCAATACTCGCATTTCAATTACTGTAATTACCTTATTTATTTGAATAAACACCCCGCTTTGAATAGACATATCCCTCGAATAGACATCCCCTCCAGAGCCTGGTTTGAAATAAACGCCTCTCTTGAATAGATGCCCTGGGGAATTTATTGGCATTTATATTTTCCTCGAATAAACGCCCCCCCCCCCAATCCCAACTCCTGTAAACACAAATGGAAGCAACTTCATTCCCAACACATGCTATTAATGTTGTACTCCTGTAGAATTACATTTTTTCTAACCTGGTTGGGATCAATAAGCTGTATGATCACAGAATAACACACTTTTGACGGTAATTATCATAGTACCGCATTTACAGTAAAATTAATCCATTGTATCCATTTTACACAAAAAAAAATAAATGTCTCCCTTGAATAAACGCCTCCCTCGAATAGACACCCTCTCAAAAACCCTTCTAAACAATAGACCCCCGGAGCATTTATTCAAATAAAAACAGTAAGAACAAAGTAGTTAGAAAGAAAAAATCATTATTTCCCACATATTCGATGGAAATGTCTCATTTTGGAGTCATTTATCCCAGCCTTTTATTAATAACAATACTAATAAATGATGATTTGTATACCACATATTTGGTTTAAAAGCTGTTAGCATAGTGCCACTGAACATTGCATTCTGCTGTGCATATTGATACTACACAAATTCTTGTTGATTAATTGATTGGTTAGCAAAATATCATTCAAAACCCCCTTCTCCTGATCACCTTGTCTCTTGTCAATGATGTTCCCCTTCCTCATTATGAAATTTTCAACACAAACAAAACAAACCTTGTATATTAGTTAATGCTAATTATACTTTTGTTATATAATTGTAACATTTTAGTGCTTTTCTTATTCTTGAGAATTGAATTGATATATTTGTTTTTAATTGAATACCAGGCTTTGCTAGCATTGAAGGATCTTTTAAATAGATTTGGATCCGAGGCACTCTGTACGGAAGAGGTTTTCCCAATGGATGCAGCTGGGTAAGACACAAGTGATAAAATATCTGGATATTGCTAAACACCTTCACATGGCACATACTGTGTGTTCTCTTGTATACAATAATTCTTCAACACTCCAATGATCAATTTTAAATACAAATTATTAAAACTATAGGGCACCCTATACCATACTATTTTGAAGTCTACTTTGAAGAAAGCAATTTGTTAGAAAGGTCATTATTCAAAGCTAATAATAAAATTTAGTACTATGTGATTGTCTATTTTTCCAGCACTGACTTTCGCTCAAACTATTTGTTGAACACTGGTATTGCAAAGGTTGAAGATGCTGATGTATTACTATTAGTTGGCGTAAATCCTAGATATGAAGCACCACTGTTCAACGTACGTGTTCGCAAAAGTTGGCTGCATAATGATCTGAGCGTCGCTATGGTTGGTGAAAAGGTGGATCTCACTTATACATATGAAGTGAGTACAGTTATCTTATTTGTTTTTTCTTTGCTTGTTGAGATACAGAACCAATTCTATATTAGCAACCACCTCCTCTTCTCCGAGGAGTACAATTCCAACTTTGAGAGCAAATGAATAAAATATGTATTATTCACACCCTAAAAGATAATTACACAACTCCTGTAGATATAGTGTCTTGTTGAAGGACACAATATGACTTGAACTTGCATTCATTAAATTAAAAGCCAGAAGACTTGTGCCACACACCACCTTATGAGGGAGACCCGTGCAGATATGGCATACAGCCTTTGCCTCCACACACATCTTGTATTTTTGGGGATTTTTTTTACATTTTTTGATTTCTTAATGTTGTTATTTACTGGTGTTTTCAGACGAATTTAAAAAAATATATGTATTGGTTTCATTTTACTATTTAATAATTCATGTAGCATCTTGGAGACACAACAGATATTCTTGCTCAGTTAGCTAAAGGAACCCATCCATACAACAACGTGCTAGCCCAGGCTAAGAACCCAATGATAGTAATTGGCAGTGGGGCACTGCAGAGGGAAGATGGGGCTGCCATCCATGCTAACTCAACTACAATTGCTCAGCATGTGCGCCAGAATAGTGCAGTTGAAGATGACTGGAAAGTATTGAATGTGTTACACAGGGTAAGTGCAAAAAAAAAAAAAAAAAAACTAATTTCATAAAAAGTAAACAAATTCTCCTGACTTTCAAGGCTCTCACCTGTGAACAACCATCCTACCTTCTTGACCTCCATCCCAAAAATACCCCTTTTCGTTCTCTTCAATCCTCTCACCAATGCCTTCTATCTATTCCCCGAAAACTATTGGAAAAAGATCTCTCACATTTGCAGCTATTACACTTTAACATTACTAAAATATCCACTTTGAAATCTAACATCAAAACATTATTTTTTAATTAAACATCATAACTTTCAGTCAAAAGCACATTTGATTTTAAGATTGTTTTATAATTTGCGCTATATAAATTCCTTATTATTATTATTGTTACATAAATTTTAAAAAAAAATTGAATATTTGAATTTTTAAGTTATCAGCTGTCATCTGAAAATCAGAACAAGAAAAAATGTATTGGGGTGTTGGTAAAGTTGTTGCCATATACCGTATTTTTAAAAATATACCCTCCGCTTTGAATATATGACTCCCTTGCATAAATGCCCAAAGCGTTTATATTTTCCTCAAATAAACGCCCTCTAAATGATTGCAAACAAAAGTAATGGAAGCAACATCATTCACAACGCATTCTATTACTCCAGTAGCATTACATTTTCTTCTAACCAGGTTGGTAAATCAAAATCTTTTCATAATTATACAATATCACGGTAATGTGTTGTAGTTCCACATTTACATTTATTTGAGTACATATATATCCATTTTTACCAAAAAAAAAAGGGGGGGGGGTGAATGCTTCCCTTGAATAAATGCCTTCTTTGAAAATGATGACGTCACGACTGATCTATAATTGTTATTATGTTGATGAGTAATGTGTTTTTCCATTATATTTCTTATTTTTATTGTTAGGTTGCCAGCCAAGTAGCAGCATTAGACCTAGGCTATACAGCTGGTGTAGATCATATCAGAAACAGTGCACCTAAGTTACTTTTCCTGCTTGGTGCTGATGAAGAGACAATCTCCCGGGCTGACCTTCCTAAAGATACTTTCATTGTTTACATTGGTAAGTAATTTTGATACTAAAATTTTACACCACTGTTTTAGTTTGTTATTATTGTTTAATAATAATGATAATAATAATAATAACGATAACATAAGATAAGATTGATGTCTTTGAACTTTCGTTGGCTATTCTTGGTTTCTTTCGTCCAAATGAAATACAAAACTCTTCAGTAATCGTTCTTTAACATCCATTAACATCAATGTATACCTTTTAATGGAAAATTTTAAAGGTAACACTTTTAGTTGTATTCAATTTAGGTCATCATGGTGACAGTGGGGCATCGATGGCTGATGTTGTCTTACCTGGAGCTGCCTACACAGAAAAGATTTCCACATACGTGAACACAGAAGGAAGGGCTCAGCAGACAAGGGTTGCAGTCTCACCTCCAGGCTATGCAAGAGAAGATTGGAAAATCATTAGGGCATTGTCAGAGGTATGTACACATCTGTCATTAGGGCATTGTCAGAGGTATGTACACATCTGTCATTAGGGCATTGTCAGAGGTATCTACACATCTGTCATTAGGGCATTGTCAGAGGTATCTACACATCTGTCATTAGGGCATTGTCAGAGGTATGTACACATCTGTCATTAGGGCATTGTCAGAGGTATCTACACATCTGTCATTAGGGTATTGTACATTCCTCTTTTGCCAGCAGTCTATACGTGGCAAGGACAAGCCAATCACTCCTCGAAACGATTTTTAGTTAGCAATACAGGATCATATTATTACTACAGGGCTAAGCAGTTAAATGAAAGTTATAAAATGGTAAAGAATCATTTAAATATGACATTTCATTATGAAGTTACAGGAGTTTAAACATACAGCTGTTTAAAGAACAGTATTTGAGAAATCATCCTTTGAAGTTTACAAGTTTGTCTTTACTCACCAATTGTGAATGTGTTCAAGAGCAATCTAAATGCTTTCCTCTTTTCAAGAGCATTTTAAACAAGTGTGACAGTGCCATTGAACACTTTGTGGACAGATATTATTCATTGACTTTATTCAGGCTGAGACCGTCATCAAATCGTATAAAATGTTGTTTAATGTTGAAATTGGGGGAAATAAAAGCATAGCAGGATGCATAGATATATATAATTTAGTTTATTGCAGTGAAATAGATTTTGAAAATATTGACATTCCAACCTTTCTTGTCCCTTATCTCCAAAACATGATTTGCAAAGAGTTTGGCTCATCTTTATTTTGCATAATTTTTTGAAGGTTGCTGGTGAACCGCTGCCATATGACGACCTTGAAGAACTGAGGTTAAGAATGACACAGGTGTCGCCTAATCTCACCAGATATGGTGATGTCGAGGAAGCCAATTTCTTTGCTCAAGCACAGGCACTTTCCATGGTAAGACCTCATTTTTGTCTTCTGTCTGTCTGTGTGTCTCCCTCTAATTAAAGACCCCTCCAATTAAAGACAGCTGCTGCTGGGGAGCTTGTGATTTGAGCCCATAATAAGTCCTAGGAGGTAGTGGCTTCACATCATCATCCTTGCATTCCCCAGCTTTGAATCTCAGTTTGTAAATTCTAGCACTATTTTGGTAGAATGTGGTGTAGAGAACTCAAGATGTCACATTTGAGTGAATTCATTCCATGTTCACTGTATTGCTGTGCAATCAAAATATCTGTTATGTTATAAATCTTATAATAATAAAATGCATTTGTGTTCTTGATTTTTAATAAATTTAAATCTCTTTTTTCTGCGCTACTGCTGTCGCTGATACTTATTTTGCTGTCGCTGTTTGCTGGTATTATTTATTATTATTCTCATGGAGTTTCTGGGAATATCCAAGTGTTTTTTTCTAGTGGCTCCATGAGAGTATCAGTATATTTTTTCTTGCATGCTGCACTGTTCTGCGCTGCGCTGTGCCTTGCCGTTTTTAATCGCTTTTACTTCCAGAGATCAGAGATTTATTTATATATTTTATGTGTCCTTAAATCAGTGGAGGAACTTTATACAGCAATTTAGTTTGCTTTTTGTTTATCCTGTCTCTGATTTTTGGTATTGGTATTTCTGTATGTTTTGTTTTCTGTTTGACGAAATAAATGAAATGAAATATTTGATGAATTTTGACAAAGCTCCTTTTATGTAGCAATCTACAAATATTTCTGTATAATATCATTTATAAATTCCAATATTTTTAAGAACCTTACTATTTAAATTTATTCACATTGCCTGTAAAAACATACACCTACTACTGTATATTATTCAAATCCAGAAACATTCAGTATTGTATTCATTCCATTGATTTTCTTTTTTACATGAGAACTGCATAACAGTTCTTTACCAAATCCTATCTTTGCAGAATGTTAAAAAACAGCTCTCAAGCAATCCTCTCACCAGCAAACAAAAGGTTCTACAAGATTTCTACATGACCGACCCAATTAGCCGCGCTTCGCAAACAATGGCCAAGTGTGTCAAAGCAGCCACATCTGTCAAGAAATCATAGCCCATAAGATACTATCTATTAATAAAGTTTTAACAAAATAAACTATATAGTATTTCTATCAGTGGATCTACATTTTTATTCAAGCAAATTAGGAGCATTGTGTAAGGGTTGTTACCACAATTGTTTTTGTTGAGACAGACAAAAATCTAATGCTCTTGTCACTTGTCTACTCCTAGATGGTGTTTTGCTTCTTCTGACAAAAGTTTGTCAAACTTCTTTGCAATTATCTAGCATAATGAGGAATGAAACTTTAAATGTGTGATATATTATTTTGCTTGAAAACAAATTCTCTAACTATAAATACAGTTAATGAATGAATATGATCAATATTAGGAAACTTTAATTAAATTTACATAAAACTTCTGATACTGAATCTAAAGACAGAGAATTTGCAATAGACATTCTTGTATATATCCAGTTATTAGTGCAAATTGGAGAGTTTCTTGATGTGGTTACATGAATAAATCAGGAATTCAATCGTTTTTTGGACTAAATTTTTTTTTATTGAGATGGTGGTGATGATGATAACGCTACGGCGATGAAAACGGACTGAGCAGTGATGGTGATATTGATAACGACCATGATACAACTTGTTAACAACCAATCTAGCTTCAGTTTTGCACCTCGGCACAACAAACAATAACAATGAAAATACCGTTAAGCATCAAATAGTGACTACAGTAGATTCAGTAGCGTCACTGCTATGAAGAAAGAATTAAAATGGGATTCCTTGCATTTAAGGAGATCCGTAAATAGAATGACCATTTTTCAGCAAGCTTTATTTAATCGCCTTGCCATTCCATTACAAGTGCACTTGCGTCCTGTCACATACTTCTCAAGACATTGTACATATTCCGAGGTTAATGCCCAAAAGGACTGTTATAGATTTTCCTTCATACCAAGAACTCTACGAGACTAGAATCAAATCCCGAATGAAATTGCATCAATAGAAGACAAAGAAAGGTTCAAGATTGCTATATCCAACCACCTAAGGAATACAGAACACTAAGTTACAGCGCCACCACTCCTTCTCGCTTTGCTCCTTTTAGGGGCGTTGAGGAGTACAAATCCAGATCCAGATCCAGAAATAAAAGCCCTGGCCTCTTTTTTTAGGACCCTTGGATGGTGTTCATTTCGAGATTATTATTAATACAGTATTATTTATTCAGGGAAAAGATGCAATATACAAAATATAATACAAATAAAAAAAAATCGAAACAACATAACATTAACAAGTAGTGAAAATATACCATAGTCATTATCTGCCAGGAAAGCACAAAAGCAGCCCAGACCATTGTTATCAAATAGGTGTGTACCTCCAAATAATGACTACACACAAAAAACAAAAACAAAAAAAATACAATACAAAACAATGGGCTTTTCAAATTGAATCTTGTAAATTTTGGAATTGCTACTATAAGACATTTTTCAACTTTGCAATACGAAATTCTATTTTTATATTTTTTAAATTGTAACCATGAGTACAATAACATAATATATTCATACCTACACGCTATCATAATAATCAAAGATAACGTCAGTCTGAATGCAAGTACTATCTCGAAAGAAGTCAATAATATCTTGGTTAGAAGCCCATGGATGGGTTTCTAATCGAGGTTTTACGGTATATATTTTAATTTTTATGTTTACTGTATATTTATGTGGCAGTACACCAGACTGTTAAGATGGAATAGCCTAGAAGAAAGATACATATATCCCCCGTAGTTAGTGGTGGCGCCAGCGGGGGAGGGGCTTAACCCCTATCGACCAAAGTTCGTCGGGCAGTCGGACCAAAAAAAAAAAAAATCGGCTTAATTTTCCCATTCCAGCCATTTCCGGCCATCTAAAAGTCCCAATTTTGTTTTTTAAATTTCGTTTTGGGAGGAGGGGACACCCCCTCCCATACTCCCGACGGGGGGCCCTGGCCCCCGGCCTCCCGCTGGCGCCTCCCATAAGGCCAAATTTATCGCATAAATTTTATGCTAAAAGGATTGAATGGTATTATTAATTCGAGTTTGAGTAATTTAGTCAATAAATTACGTCCGTCTTTTATACCTGCGGAGAACCATGCCAACTTAATTCGTATGTCAGCCAATTAAAAGCCACTGCTTCATGCAGAAAAGATTCTTAATGTCACCCACAAAATAAATTTTAAATACCTTAAAAATGAAATTTATATAACTTTGAATACTCTTATATAACATAACGACATAAGTGCCTTTCAATAAGTTGGAGATCGAAAAAAAGTCAGTGATTTACCGACGTTCTACTACGAAAAGCCTTAAATTTGTTGCCAAGAAAAACAAGACTTAAACTTTCGAATTTTCATACCTGAAGAACAAAATGTTTTGATATATATTATTGAACATAAACTGTTGATAGCGCACGCATTACAAAAGTAAACTGACCCATATGCCACAATTTATGCAGGTTTGTTTACTGTAATTCTGTTTTCGTTTGTCGTCGTTCGTTCTAAAGTAATTTTTCCACCATCTAAAAAGATTATACGACCCATCAAAATTGTCCAGTGACCCAAATATTAGGTCGCGACCCATATGTTGCGGAACGTTGCTGTAACGACTAACATCATGTAGCAATAATTAAAGAGAAAGGATATGATATTAAAGGAAATGTAGCAGTTATTAAACGTCAATCCGTAAAGACCGAATAAATTTGCAGAAAAACAATAGACCAGGATTAAAAACTATAATGATAAATATTCTGACCAATTATAGCTTACTTAAACCCATAAACAAACCCAATCAAGCGCGATAGGAAGATGTTTCTGGGAACGAATTTAATTGTTCAAATGATGATAAATTTAAAAGAAATGCATTGAACACTTTAACACTCATATAAATAAATATTTACCGGTAACAATTAGATAGATGAAAAAAAAAGTAAATAAAATTCTGTACTTTCAAATTATTTATTTATTAACATAGTAATCGTATATTTATATTTATTGTTGTTATTCATTATTGTTATTCATTATATTTTAAGTGAAACTTTTAATAGTTTATCCCACTCCCTGCTGTAAAACACATAGAGGTATCTTACATTATGCGCTATATAAATTGACAATTATTATTATAATTATATAAGAATGGAAAAATGACTGTTTTCGCTTTTAATTTAAGAGATATAAAACAGGACGAGACTCATGATACCAATTAGGTAAGCCCTACTATCGAAAAAGAAAAAAAACCGCACATCAACAATTTAATTACTACAGTAATCGGGATGGGTTTCAAAAATTAGGCCAATAGAGCGGAATGGGTTGGTGTATGATTGGTCCTTGAAAATACATTATCGTTTTCCGATACTGATTCTACTGAATCAAAGTATGCATTCTTCCATGATGGCAGTCGACTTGATTCTAAAAAAAGTGTCAAGACCCGGAATCACGGGCACACCTCTGCATTATGTATCACCGGAAAAGCCTTCAGAAAATAATTTTGTATTTGATGTTAGAAGCGTCAACAGGTAAGAAGCATTTATTCTTATTCCTAATTATTCATTTAGTTTTTTATTTAGTATTTTGATATAGTTTTTCAATATTGTTTATAATCATTTAATTCGATTTATTTGTAAGAGGCCTAGGTGTTATGTATACAAATAAAATATATATATAAATTACAATACAAAAAATAAAAAAGAATGGGTTCCAAAGGAGATTTTGTTTCACTTGGTGAAATCGTGTCCTTATTTTCAACTTTGTTCTTGTTGGTACTGTATTAATATTATTGATTTTATTAGATGCATTAGATCTTATATTGTGTTGACTTTTACTTCAGAATGGGAAAGGTATTTTTGTTCTGGTTTCTGTTCTTGTTGGTTACAAACACCGAATGCGTTCCAATCAGTAAGTCTGTACGCTATTATTATTTTTTTTTTCTTATAGATTTTGTGCACTATTTTATGATAAGTGTATCTAAAAGATTCCGAATAAATAAATATATATAATGTGTAATCTATGTCCTAAACATGTTAGCATTATAAAATGTGTAGTATACAGCCTAATAGTATATAATAATATATTTTACTTAAGATAATTTGATTATACATAACATATATATGCTTATATTATATTATATGTTAGAAGAAAACAATGTGATTTGTGAGAAGATGCACGGTGATGATCAAAGCGCATTAGACCGAGGCGGCCACTTTGTTGTGTACATAGGCCTACATAAGAGTCGCGCATCTCCACCTCACCTAGTTAGCATCTTAGTACTCTAATGAAAAATTATCTCAACGATTATATCTTTGAGATACATCATAATGTTACCATAATAAATATTATAGGTCATGTATTTATCAAATATGTGAAAAAAAGAAGAAAGTCTTCCTCTTGTGTTTGCAAACTGATAATCTATACCTATCGTATTTACACAGGTTAATTTTTTAAATACATTCTTATCTTTATCAGAAAATGAAGGTTTTGTATCTTCCGGTGACCGCGAGAATGGGAATAATGAATTCTCAAGTCCAAACAACGTCAATGGGAAGCTATTGCCTACATCTAATACCGATGTAATGTGGTTTGATAATATGAAAACGAGCAGCTCATTCTTGAAAGAATCAAGTGAAGTACCTGAGTCCTCCAGCGTAAGCGACATTTCCGACATTTCTAGTGAGAAAGAATCAAGTGAAGTATCTGAGTCCTCCAGCGTAAGTGAAATTTTCGACTTGTCAAGCGAGAAAGAATCAAGTGAAGTACCTGAGTCCTCCAGCGTAAGTGAAATTTCCGACCTCTCCAGCGAAAAGGAATCAAGTGAAGTATCTGTGTCCTCCAGCGTAAGTGAAATTTCCGACTTGTCAAACGACAAAGAATCAAGTGAAGTATCTGAGTCCTCCAGCGTAAGTGAAATTTCCGACCTGTCCAGCGAAAAAGAATCAAGTGAAGTATCTGAGTCCTCCAGCGTAAGTGAAATTTCCGACTTGTCAAGCGAGAAAGAATCAAGTAATGTATCTGAGTCCTCCAGCGTAAGTGAAATTTCCGACTTGTCAAGCGAGAAAGAATCAAGTGAGTCCTCCAGCGTAAGTGAAATTTCCGACTTGTCAAGCGAGAAAGAATCAAGTGAAGTATCTGAGTCCTCCAGCGTAAGTGAAATTTCCGACCTGTCCAGCGAAAAAGAATCAAGTGAAGTATCTAAGTCCTCCAGCGTAAGTGAAATTTCCGACTTGTCAAGCGAGAAAGAATCAAGTAATGTATCTGAGTCCTCCAGCGTAAGTGAAATTTCCGACTTGTCAAGCGAGAAAGAATCAAGTGAGTCCTCCAGCGTAAGTGAAATTTCCGACTTGTCAAGCGAGAAAGAATCAAGTGAAGTATCTGAGTCCTCCAGCGTAAGTGAAATTTCCGACCTGTCCAGCGAGAAAGAATCAAGTAAAGTATCTGAGTCCTCCAGCGTAAGTGAAATTTCCGACTTATCTAGTGAAAAAGAATCAAGTGAAGTATCTGAGTCCTCCGGCTTAAGTGAAATTTCCGAGAAAGAATCAACTAGCTCTTTTAGCGTAAAAACTTAATTATTTCAGGCTTATATTTAATGCTGAACTCGTATTTCTAAACCCAAGCCTAGTTAATTTTATATTATCCAAAGAGATGGCCACTTGGCATTTCATCTTGCTACTTTCGTAAAAAAAACGGTATTCAGATATTGATCTTTATTTAAATGATTATTAACGTCACTTTTCTGCTTAAAACTTGAGTCACAATTGGTCTACAATTGGAGTATATAAGTTACAAATAACATAAATAAAAATGTTCCAGTAGAATTTCAATAAATAAC
>NW_022718257.1:839277-870633 GCF_011630105.1 Anneissia japonica | reverse complement strand
AGATGTGTATAAGATTAGAGTATATAAGTTACAAATAACATAAATAAAAATGTTCCAGTAGAATTTCAATAACCCCCCCCCCTCCCCAACTTCCTAAAAAAAATGAGAGTGAATGAGTGATAGTGGGTTGGTGTATTTAATTGTGATAACATTATATGCGGTTTATAGAGGAAGCTGATTCTCTATGTGCTGATTCTCTTTGTGTTGACCTAAGGATGTGTCTAGCCTATTAAAGTGGCAATGGCATCATGAATGCTACACTCTCACATCTGCAGCAAACTGCAATGGTCTAAGATATGTTCCAACTTAAGCATTAGCTCACGATGCACAGTTTTCTGTAGACATTTTATTACTAGTGGCGTCCATACAATCAGTTTTTTAAAACTGATGGTACGGACGTCACGACTTAGAAGTCGTTTAAACTCCGGGGAGGCACTATGATCAGGCTGATTCAGGCATCTAACTCCATTACATACGTTCTCTTTGCAGACGACACCAATAGTTTCCTTTCACATCCTGATTTGCACACCCTAATTAGAATTTTCAACAAGGAAATAAAACATGTTTCGAATTGGTTTAAAATTAATAAACTGTCATTAAATATCAGCAAAACCAACTACATACACTTTTCCGGAAATAAAACTAATATTGATCCAAACAAAAACATCTATATCGACAATACTCCTATTAATTTAGTTAATAATACTCAATTTCTTGGAATACTCATAGATAACAAACTAAACTGGAAACTTCATATCTCCAAAATCTCTAGAAAAATTTCCAAAAGCAATGGCGTACTTAACAAACTCAAATTTACTCTTCCATCTAATATTTTTTTCTTTCTCATTATATAACACTCTTATTCTTTCCTACTCACACTCACATCTTTCCTACTGTAACATTGCATGGGCAGCCACTGATGCAAAACACCAAACTCATTGTCCTTGGACAAGCACTGAAACAACTAAACTTGATCAATTATTTAAACTTCAAAAAAGGGTTCTTCGTACTTGCTCTTTATTAAATGACCTTTTCCCTTTCTTAAATTACCTTTCCCATTCCAAACCTCTTTTCTATAAATTTAACACTTTAAACATTTTTGACATAAATAAATTGCAATCTGCCATTTTCATGTATCGATATGCAAATAAAAAACTCCCAAATACTTTTAAAGGATACTTTACAAAAAATAATGAACTACATAACTTCTTCTTTAACGCTAGTCGTCGTTAGACATCGCGCATCTCACTAATTTCCGCCATTTGGTGCGTTTTTGAGCAAGTGCGTGCATAGACCTGTGTGTGAAAAATCTGGTTTCCTTCTTGATGTTGGCCATCCATGTTGTTGTCGGCCGCCCCTGCGGACGTTTTACCTTTCGCTCTGCTTCGTGGTATGCCATTCTAGCTGGAGTGTGTTCATCTAAGCGGAGCAGGTGCCCATACCATACCAGCCTTCTTTTCTTTACTTTCTTACTCCGTTCTTCTTTCCCTGTCTTTCTCTATACCTCGTCATTCCTTATTTTCTCTGGCCACTTTATACCTAATATTCTTCGTAGAAACTTTCGTTGGAACACATCTATTTCATTCTCTAACAATTTGGTCATTGTCCAGAGTTCGCTGTTGTATAGGCAGATACTGGTGACATATACATTGAAGACTCTCACTTGCAATTTGGTTGTTATTTTCTTATTTTGGAGTATACCACTTATTTTAGAGAATGTTGCTAGAGAGAGGTGTTTTCTGTTACTGATGTCTTCTCTTGTTCCCAACTTGCTGCCTAGAAATTTACAATTTCGCCAATCTCCATTTCCTTTCCTTTGTATGGTATATTCTTCTGTTTTGGATGCGTTTACCGTTAAATTGTAGTCTCTAAATTGAGGTGGCAGTTCTTTCTTTATTTCATTTACGTATTCTTGTGATGTAGATATCCATGAAATGTCGTCGGCATATTGAAGGCTCAATGTAAAATTGATTGTCTGATATTGTTGTTGTTCATATGTTTGTAATATGTATGCTAAGTAT
This sequence comes from Anneissia japonica, assembly GCF_011630105.1. Taxonomy (NCBI): domain Eukaryota; kingdom Metazoa; phylum Echinodermata; class Crinoidea; order Comatulida; family Comatulidae; genus Anneissia; species Anneissia japonica. The sequence continues at coordinate 868,612 of NW_022718257.1, read as the reverse complement.
GTGGTGAAGAGGATAGGGCTAAGGCAATCTCCTTGTGGAACCCCAATATTTGATATAATAGGGTCACCTAACTCCTTTGCTATCCTTACTTTAAGTTCTACTTGTTCTATTAATATTTTATTGAGGTTTAGTTCTTCAGGTTCTAGATTTTGGGATATAATCTCGATGAGTTTTTTCCTATTCACTGTATCAAAAGCGCTGCTCATGTCTAGCATAAGAAGAGTAAGCTTGCACTCAGATGAGATAATGGCTTTCTCTGCAAGCGTTCTGAGAGCAAATACATGTTCGGTAACACTTCTCCCTTTGGTGTATGCTGCTTGAGAGAGCGGTATAACGCTCTTAAGTTTATCACCTATCTTCTGTATAAGACAGATAGCTAAGATCTTTCTGATGGTGTTCAAAAGAACAACTGGCCTGAGGTTTTTGACAATACTTTTCTGTTTACCTGATTTTGGAAGTGAACTATGATTCCCTCTTTTATATCATTAGGCACTTTACCGGATCTCGCCATCTCATTAAAAATATTTGCAATAATATCAAATACTACTCAGGTGCAAATTTGATTCTTAATGAACATCGTCTGGTCCTGGTGTCTTACCATTTTTTAGTTTCTTAGCAGTTATTTTTATTTTTTAATTTTTAGTTTTAAACCTTACTACATACTTAGCCGCCTCCTTATAGACGTGCGCAACATGTCCCCACTTTTTAAGTATGTCAGTGTTGCTTAACTTATGAGTGTCTAGTTTTTGTTTTATTCTAGCTTTGTATTTTTCCTGGTTAGTAGTACTGTATCGGTAAGTTTCATTACATCTAATACTCGGCTCGCCTTTTTCGGTTTCATCTTAACATATTGCAGCCTAAACTGTGTTTACTAATCTGTGGTCGGTTTCAACGTTAATACCACTATAGGATCTAGAATTTGTGATACAATTTACATTCTTTTTCCTAACCATTATGTAGTCCACTTGATTTCTATAAAGGTTTCTACGTGGCGTACCATTCCTATCTACATAACTATGACACTAGAAACGTGTGTTATAAAAAACTACAATAGAACCTCAACTCGAAATTCAATAATCACATCGGTCTTCTGCTATGGAACTCACTTGACACATCCATCTTAAGTCACAATACCATAAATTGTTTTAAATACAATTACAAATCTCACCTTAAATACTCTTAATATCCTTAATCATAATTATTCTTTTAGTTACAGCCTAACCTCGTCAGCTTAATTACACAAATCCAACACCGTTAACCTTACCCTAGGTGTACGGTATGTGTTCTGTACTGTCCTTGTCCCGTTAAGAATATAATGTTGTAGTCTGTTCTTGTATTCTTGTGTGTTTAGTATGTGTATAGCATTCACTTTATTACATAAACTTTTAATTTATTTTCAACCTTTTACTGGTGGAACCAGGCTTAAAGCCCTCCTGGGCTTATCTGGCTTTCTCCAGACATATTTGCATTCCTATATAATATAATCTATTTTATTTATTCATTGTAATTCCTGATGATGCATTATATGTGAATTAACTGAACTTGAACTTGAATTAAGTCGTTCAAATTCTCGGGATATGAACTATTAGGCTTATATCGATCAAACTCTGAGGATAGGCACTAAGTGATTTTAAATTGTGATTATCGTTAAGCGACATTTTAAGCCTGTTTTCATTAAAATCGCTACAGTGTTTTCAGTGCAATCGCTGTGTAGCAGTCCCCTACGCAATCTGGAAGGCTCCCCGATTCGACCGACCAATCAGCATCACCGGAAGCGTGTAGCGATTGTATGGAAACCAAGCTTCAAAGAGCACAAATACAAATCTCTCCTCCCTTTTGTATTAAATTGTTTAATGTAGTTTAAATTACACTAGCTTCGTCGTTTTGTGATTTTTATGAAGTAATTTGAAATTCCAAAATAAAAAGTTCAATTGAAAAGACTACTAAGTTGAGTTAATTACTAAGTAACTTTTCAAACGCGAGTTACATGATCAAAGAAGGACTTTGATCAAGGGTATCACCTAGTATTGGCCTATTTGTAAAATTCGTTAGACTTTAAGTAATTCCACAATGAATTTTATCTTTTAATTAACAATACTCAACTCAACAAATAATAACCGCCACTTTTGAATCCCTGCCTTATTCTCTGTCCACAGCGGGTCCAACCTACCCCTGCACTTCAAATAATAATACTGTGTATAAACGATAGGCTTAAATGGGAGTTCGTGATCAAAAGAAGAAACAAAATAATCCGATTCATGTATAGGTCTTTATAAATAGGCCTACAAGTACAAAAAAAAAAAAAAAAACTCACAATAAACTGTATTAAAATGAATCTCATAAAAATACACACATATTATCTGTTTATTTCATTAACATGCATTCACCAATGCAAAATAAAATACTGTGCAAATAAAATAATGACAATTTATTCACAAGCTCTCTATCCTTTTAATATTATCCTTTTATGAATTGTATTTAAACAAAATAACAATACAATTCATTTCTGTCATCATTACAAATTACACAGTAGACACATTTCATGGCTCAAAGTAGTACTGGACAGTAGAACTGCTAGCTTATTCAATAGTAAGCCAGCACCTGTCTGGAAAATATTGAAATGAAACATCCAAAATGACTGTTTAAATAATCACTAAATCGCCATGTGTAAAATTATTCATTATTCTGGTACTGGTATAGGCATTTATAATGCGCCTCTTCCTTGAGGTTATAAAGCGCACCTCTTTTCCCTGATTATTTGGTCCACATGCTTTTAAAGTGTTGCTGCTGGTAATGAGCACAGGAGCAGGCAACGCCTACCAGGTGCCCATTTATACTTTTGGATAGAGAGGAGCAATGCAGATAAAGTGACTTGCTCAAGGACCCAAGCGAAATGCACAGCAAAGTGGGATTGAAACCCAGACCTCGAGGTTGGGAAACCAAACCGTTCCCGCTGTGCCAAACTGCTTCTAGTTATTGGAATTTTGTATCAACTTTAACTAATTTCTAATACCTACTGTTAAGCATTAGGTCTACCTGAGGAAGTCAGTCAAACCGTTTGGTCAGTAAACACGGAAAACATTTTTTAAAATACAGGTATGTTTTTCTTTTTTATCAATTCTAGCCACCAACAGTTTTTGTTATGAAATTTAAAATATCTAAAGCCGGTGTCTCACATAATGCGATTTTGCTGTGCTACACTCTGTCTAAAAGTATCTGGTGCATGGATGTTGTTGCAAGATATGACAGGTATTACAACACAATACAGATAGTCATATGGAAGCGTAAGATATGGAATTTTGAAAATGTTCAAAATAATGTCTTTGTTAGTGTCGTTGCGCAGCTTATCGTAAGCAATATTGCAGCATGCCTGACCAGCTTTATACCCACAAATTATACCAACAAATGACCAGCACTCAATTGAGCCACAAAATCTGTCTATCATAAAAATTTCATTCAATACAGTCATACCCTGTGTTACTATTACCTGTGTCAATTTAACATGACAAAAATACGACATGATGTCATTGTAAACTTGAGGTCACTGTGCGTTTTACTGGCAGATTATTCTCTATTGCACACCTTTCACAACATTGGAAATGTAGAACTGCATTAAAAGTGGTATCATGTTTTTATGTTGTTGTTGGTGGGTGAGACTTCTGGCTGTGAAGAAGCACTAGTATGGGCTGAAAAGCCTAGTTCCTATCACTAAAACAACGTCACTGAAGGTATCAAGCACTTTTGCTTTTATATAGTTTCAACCACCCACACAGAATACATTTACAAATTATGAATATATATATATATATATATATGAACTATGGGAGGGAGCGCAAATATCACCAGCAGAGTGGAATGGCAGCAATATTAAGTTACAAAAAATCGGACAAGAAGGCAACATAAGGCTAGTTTTCTTCTATACCTTGTCTAGCGAACCCTACGACTGCCAATAATTGTGATTTTGAATAAAAATGTAATTTTATTTTTGGCCAGTTAGGGCACCATATGCCACAAAAAACAGCAATTTATAAAAAAAATATATATTTTTATTTATCTCTACCACACACTCTTCTCCCTGAAATCTTAAAAAATATGACATACAGTATATATTGCCTCCTTAACTATACAATTTAAGCATTTATCAACCTTATTACTACACTGTTTACATTTACCAATAAAATTTTATTTTTATTTTCTCTTCTACCTAGTTGCTTTTGGCAAAATAAGTTTGCTGTAATTGAGATAACAAAATTTTACTTAAGTATTTTTCCAACATCCATTGATGATTTTATTTTTTAAATAAGTTCGCTAAACAAGGTATCAAAAAGTCTCACCTGCGGTGAAAACAAACCAATGCGCTGAAATTCACTGCAGCTGTATTTCACTCACTTATTGAAAAGAGCATATTTTACTAAATAATTAATTTCAAATATTTATAGAATTTGGCACTTAAGATTATGATTCATTTATTTATTTATGTTATTTGGTAGCTAAAATATTATTCACTTTTCAAACTTTGAGACAAAACCAAAATTCTGAATTATATTTGGATGCTAGCAGCATAGGCTAAAATTAAATTTTATTAAAAAATTCTCAATACAACTCAATACAACTACAGAACAGATAAATTGATTGTATATAATGAAGACATATGTGGCAAAGACAAGCCAAACCAGTCACTCGTCGCAAAATCGATTTTGAGTTATTAATACAGTGTTAGAGAGTAAAACAATAGCTATAAAATGGTAAAAAAATCAATCAAATCGGACATTTCCTTATGAAGTTAAAAGCATTTAAACACACAGCTGTTTAAAGAACAATATATGAGAAATCAGCCTTCAAAATTTATGATTTCAGGCTTTTCTCATGCAGAAACTATCATCAAATCCTTAAAAAAGTGTTGTTTTAACATTGAAAAGGGGGAAAATAACAGCATAGAATGATGTATAGATATGTAAAGATTAGTTTCGTGCAATAAAATAGATTTTTAAAAGTTTGACATTCCAGCATGTTTTGGCCATTTTCTCTGAAACACGATTTGCGACGAGTGACTGGTTTGGCTTGTCTTTGCCACATATTCTTACCAGAAAAAAGTTAAGATTTTTTTTGTAGTAAAATTTGTGTCTCATTTTAAGTTAATGACTTAATTATTTCTTTAGCAATTCTATTTCATTGTTTTAGGTTATTTTAAAAATATAATTTAACACCTACTGCATTATTATCATTAATATGCAACATAATATATATCACCATTTCATTTGCAAACATATTTATGTTGGCACCTTTTGATCAATTACAAAACTTTAAAAAAAATCAATCATTGGCTTCAAATTATATCAGGTTCTCAATTAGCAAAACTTACGAGTCACAGCTGTATAATAGAAAATGATGTGAAAATATCTTGACTAAAATTTTTGAACCATGTAGCAGTTAAAGTACAATATTATGATATCTTGCATTGTATGAGCTCCATAATGACTCAGCCACTATAAAACATACAGTAAAACAAATAAATAAATAAAATAAACAAATAAATAAACAATAAATAAACAAATATATATAAAATATATATTGCATTGAACTTAGCTTTTAATACTTAAAAGCAAATAGAAATTTGGTGAAAAATAATTCATCAACACATGTGGTCCTTATCTTTATATTTATCTTATCTTAGAGTTACTCAAATACAGATCAAATATTGTTAATTACCTATTTCTACCTTGCCTCTGCCTGCTAAATTTTCCCCTGCCCCTGCTAGGCTTAGGGTTACTTGGTTTTGGCTTCCTTTCTACCACTGTCCAAGACTTATCTTCATTTGCACCATCATCACCACACTCAACCAGATTATCAATCCGAGCTACTGAAAGTGATGGCGTGTCTCCAGCATCTGATGGATTGGAGTTATTGTAACCGGATGTAAACTCTCCGTGTCTTCGTTCATTTGAATGGGTTGTAAGGCCATCACTTATTGCACGTTCATACTTACTTTCATATCTCACAGGTGAATTAAACTGTCTTCCAGAATTATACCTGCCTCTTGGATTTTTCTGATAAGCATTCTGTCCCCGGCCTCTCCTACGTTTGTCATCTAAGCTTCCATACCCGCTTTCCTGGCGAACTGACAACCACCTACGATCTGCATTATGATTTTTCCAATTACCATGATTTCTATGTGATTGGGGACTTGCTTGGTGTTGAAAAAAGACATTTGGTTTATTATACATTGAACTATGAACTTCCTCTTGGCTGAAATGTTTACTATCTTTAAATTCAGCAGTTGAAGTTTGAGGTTTTCTACAGGCATTAGCATAAGAATTTTGGCAAGATTCAGAACCTGAGGTACAAACAGATGATGATATGCTGTTGCCTGCAAAATCATTTACATCAAGACTATGATCGTCTGCTGCTGTTGAAAGGCTTGAAAATGTGTCAAGCAAAGGTTGACTCCCATCTTTCTCCAACTGAACTCTAGAGGGCTTTCGGGCTGCTATCTGTGACCACTCACCTGTGGTTGCTGAATAAGAAAAAAACAATGTTAACATTGTGTTGATAATTTCTCATATGTGACATATTATATTGACTGATGATCTAAATAACTTTAAAAATAAACTTTAATATTTGAACTTAGGTAAAGTTATTAGATTCAAAAAAGAAATTTGAACAAGATATTTTTTTGGCAAATAGATGTTTGAGTCTTTCAGTCATTTACATATATACACACTTAAACTGGCTGGTAATAGAATATGAGGCTTGCCATTCTAAAACTAGCATACTGTTTATACTGTTGAACCTGTTAGTGGCGGTTTTCATCACTGTTGGTTTTATACTGAATAAAATAAAAATAAATTAAATTTTAAAAGCCAAGCACTCACTGGCCACGACAGTCGTCAGCTGACGCGATTTATCAGCTGATGGTGATGCGTCATCTAGCACTACAAAGGAGCGGAGTTTAATTGGTTGTGCGACAGTTGTAAGACACGGTGAGTGCCGGGCATTAAATTGAGTACTGTACTGCAATTAGCGTAAGAACATGGCAGTATTGTACACTTTTGTACAGAGAAGCTGTAATACTTTTACTGATAACTTTGGCAATAGTAAGTCGATTCCAGTAACTGAAACTTATAATGGGGGAAGAATATGAATATATTAAAAAGTCAATTGATACTGGTTTTGGCTTGGTAAGCCAAATATGAGCCTACATTAGGCATACCCAACATAATATCAATAATGAACAGTCCATCAATTTGGATATAGCACAACAGAGATAAAAAAAATTCCAACTTAACATGAAGATATAGCTGTATTTCAAACTTTAGTCAGAGTATGATGGAAATCTTGGTAAATCAGATTTTCGACAGACATTATTTAGAATGAGTACCGTAAATGCTCGAATAAGCGCCGCACCAAGGGTGATTTTTTTGTTGTTAAGCACCACTCTCGAGTGTATAAATTACCCTATGTGTAATGAAACTTCGAGAAACATGGTTTTATTACAATGTATACAGTGCTAAAATGAAAAATTAACAGAATGAAGACACAAGCATTTCTTCATAAACGTTTATTTACAATGATGTAGGACCTACAGTATAATAGGCATACCAAACTACAATAATATGTGAAATAGGTACCATGGAAACGGGCATGGAAAATGCCATAACCACATTTTTTATAAGTGCTGTTCTTGAAAAAGCGTCACACTAAAGGCTCCAAAAATGTCACAAGCGCCTCAGCGCTTATTCAAGCATTTACGGTAAAAGCTGCTGTGATCATTAAAGTGAAATAAATAAGTTTAAAATTTACAAACCTTTAGCTTCGTACTTGTAGGGGTTGATGGGTGTCTTATCAACATTCCAACAGTTGGGTGTCCCCTTGCTGCCAATTTGTGAAGGCGATGGCTTTAGGCTTTGCAAAGATGGTGAGGACTTGTTAGAATCTGATATGTCCAAGGACGATAATCGACTACGAATCGGTCGAATATACAACTTCACATTCATTTCTTCAACTAGACCGCCATCTTTCATTTGAATTTTGTGAACGTATTTAGTTGATTTTGGTTTTTTTACTATGTCCTAAAGAGAAGAAAAAAACAAAAAAATAAATAAATATAATAATAAATATTCACTCCCACTCCTAGACTACCTCTTTTAAATGTAAATTCTCTACCTGCCCTCCTGGACAAATTGTAAGTTTGTTTATGCTGCTACACACAGCCTAATTTAAAATAAAAGCGTGTTGATTGCTTGCCTGATGATAAAAAACTGCACAGTCAACTTGCTGACAAGGAGAGCTTAAAGTCTGCCATTTACTCATCACATACGGAGGATTTTTTATGGTGATAAACTCTGATGACGGAAGCTTGAACGTTACTTCTTCGATACAATCTAATGCCAAATCTTCACCATCAACTTCCACATACATTTTCCATTTTGGTGCATCCTAAAAACAAATATGAAAGTGACAGTTAATATTGTTATTGCTATATTATATATTTCCACTGAAAGTACTTCTAGTTATTATACTGGTCATTAGCAGCGGTGGCTTGCGAAACTACCAACAGAGATTTCAACAAGTCTGCAGGGGATCCAAACCAAGGGGCTGCTTAGAGGCTCAATCAGGGTTCCAGAAGAAAATCCCCCTGGCATGGTTCATGGGGATAATTTTCATGTTTTAGGATGGTAAATTAATAATTTCAGACCAGTGACTACGTATTTGGACTTTTTGGTTAAAACACCTAAGATAGCTCATGTAAGTGTAGAAGAACACTTATTTCCAGTGGGTTCTTTCTGGTGGTGATTGGGCAGTACACCGGCAGACAATCCCCTACTCTTTTCCGAAGAAAGTACTGCGTTCTTTAACATGCACATGGGCCATAAATGCACACAGGACTAACGGCTTAAACATCTCATCCGAAAGACGGTGCACTATTGTAACTTGTTTTTTCCAGCCCTCCAGCTGAAACACAAGGAGAGGCAGCGATGGGAATTGAACAGAAGACCTAGAGATCTCCACGGTTCAGCGCACGCACAGTGGCTACCACCAGATTAGCCGACTGAGCTAAGCTGCTCTCTCTAACTTTGGGTCCTTTGATCATGTGATGTGCATAAAGGCTTTGGTATTAAGCGTATGTAATACCAATGTAAAATAATACATTGGTATTACATACGCTTAATACATTGGTATTAAGCGTATGTAATACCAATGTATTATTTTACATTGACGATACAGAACATAGATCTAACTCATTGAACTGCATTTGAGCAATTATTACTTACAGTTGAAGATCTGCCATGGCGAAAGTGATTACCAAATATTAATGTCAGAGTTGTTGTTGTTGTTGCTGGAACAGGTTCCTGTTTAGGTGAGGATGTGTTCTGGTGATAAACAAAACAAATAAATTAATATTTTTTTATCAAAAGCAGTCATTTCTGATTACCGTAAAACCTCGAATTGAAGCCCTGAGCTTCTTTTTCTTGTGAACTATGGATGGGCTTCTTTTCGAGGCTACTTTTGCAAAGCGAAGAGGGGGCTTCTGTTCAAAATTAATGCTCTAAATTCTGTGAATTAGTACTATAAAACAATAAATAGGGCCATTGTAACATCAATCTGTATCATGAAGTGTATTAACCGGCATTAAATCAGCTAAACTACTATATAAACCAAGCGTGTTTTAATTTACTTTGTTTCTTTACAATATATGTACAGTGTATGTACTGTACTATCTCGAAAATTAGCCAGATGCTTTATTAAAGAGAAGCCTACAGGCTTCTTTTCCAAGGCTAATTTTGCAAACTTAAGGAGGAGGCTTCAATTCAAGACGGACTTCACCTCGACATTAAGCCCATGGGACTTCAATTCAAGGTTTAACGGTAGGCTATCAGAGGTTACCAAGTGGCTTAAAAGTGCCTTTGGATACTGTTGTAAACAACAGTCTACAAACACAAATTTACACAAAGAAAATTTTTAGGAATTAAGGTACTTATTATTATTGCAGAAGTGGTTGGCACATCGATTGTGGTTTGAACTCCCAACCTTGAGGTCAGGGGTTCAAAACTCTCACTGTGCAAGTCGCTTGTGTCCTTGGGCAAGGCACTTTATCTACATTTGTCTTTCTCTACCCAGGAGTATAAATGGGTACCTGGTAGGATGTTGTGGCATCGAATGTTTTAGTTTCGTGTGCTAAAGAAGTAGCGAACGACTAGGGATACTCTCCAGGGAGCAGAGAAGTTTGCACTTTGTGCTGGTTTGCCATTGTATGTTATCCAGTGACCAGGGGTAATATTGCTCCCGCCCTTGATCATTCAATTTGGAATTGGCGCATTATAAATATTTGGGTATTATTATTAATATGTCTTAATAGTAAAACTATGAACTGTAATAAGTTACGCATGCATCAAACCTAACAAGACCAAAATGACAGTCAAACAGGGTAAAATACTACACTTGACCACGCCTCCTTATAACAAACCAGTGATACTATTATAAATTGTATGAATTTAATGAACTCACCTTTGTATTTAGAGGAGGAAAGTTTTGAAGACGGAAGTTCACATGGCCGAGTTCTTGTATTTCTTTGTCCAGTTCTTTACGATGACCGTATGAAACCACACCCATTTGCTCTAAGTCATCCGTGGAGAGTGTTAGTAAGCGTTTACCGGTGATATTATTTTCAATAAATAATTCGGCATATGATGCTAAGTCACCAGGCTGACCACCTTAAAAGATTGAACAATAATGATGAGAGATGGATTCTAGAATTTTAGAAAAAAAGGTGATTACATAGTGATTTACTGCAGTTACCGAGTTACCATAGCTCCCCCACTTAAAGGTAAAAGTAGGAGAATAACCCATAACTTGCAGCGTCATTGTGCTGAATTGCGTATGGGCGTGGTCCGTGACTACCTATCAGCCGTAATGAGGCACTTCATGGTAGCTAAATGTTCACATCATTCCACAACCACAGTGGATGAAATAAACCATAACATCGGGGTAACCCCCTACTCTTCAGAAAGATGCAATGGGTTCTTTAAAGTGCACACGAGCCAGATGTATACACTGGACCTCCATTTTAAGTCCTTATCCGAGAAGACTTGGTTCTACCAACCGAACCATGGGAGAGGAGCGGCTGGAACCAGCGCCGATGTTAATGCTGTAGCTAGCAGCGCCCCTGCCTTACAGCTCGACCACTTGCCAAAATTTCCTGGATTTGCTACAGATTATAATTCTATTGAGGCAAATAGCATAACACAAACACTTTTGCTACCAATAATAATAATCATTATATGATTACATGAACTGCCAAAAAATTGAGCGAGGTGAGTTAATTTTTTAAAGACATATAGCTGTATTACTGTCTCTTATACACATCTAGATGTGTATAAGAGACAGGAATATGAATATATTAAAGTCAATTTCCATGTTTTTGACACTGATGCTGATTTTGACACCCCTAAATAAGTTATTAATATATGGCTGTCTCTTATACACATCTAGATGTGTATAAGAGACAGGCAAAAAGCATTAAAAAAGATCACCAGTGATCATAAGTGTGTTATAGTAGTTTTGTAATACATTATTAGAGTACCTTTATTCCCAAGTTGTTTAATCCACAGACAAACTTCCTGGTCACTCCAGTTATTCACATCGTTGTCTGCATCAGGGCCAAAAGGCATCACTTGATGCTCAACTAACTCCTTCTCCCAGGCCTTCAAATGCAGTTCTTTCTCCTTTAACTCCTTCTCTTTGTCGGTCAGACTGCGTTCCATTGATTTTAACCTCTGCAGTGTTTCTTCTATTTCCAATCTTTATTACAAAATCAACCACTGAAACTTGTTTAATTATAAATGCATTTCAACTCAATTATTTATATCATATTCCATCTAAATAAATTATTGAAATCAATCTCATCTCTGGTTATTGGTAAGGGAAAGTAGTGTCAAGCATTGGTTCATGGCACTTATGGATAGGAGCAGCTTTGCTCAATCGGCTAAACTGGTGGTAGCCACTGGGTGCACGCTTTTGGTGCCCGGTTCAATTCCCAACGTTGCTCTCCTTGTATTTCAGCTAGAGGACTGAAATGCAAGTTATGATTGTGCACCATCTTTTGGATGAGACGTTTAAGCCGTTGGTCCCGTGTGCATTATGGCCCATGTGCATGTTAAAGAATGCAGTACACTCTTTGGAAAAGAGTATGGGATTGTCTCCCGGTTTACTGCCCAATCACAATCAGAAGGACCCCACTGGAAGTAAGCCTTTATCGGACTTTCGTGAGTTATCCTTAGTGTTTACACCGAATACATTCATCCATCCATACACGACACTTTATATCAGCATTCACATGTATATAATCGAAGATTACGGCATATTTTTGCGCTAAATTTTAGGAATTTTGGAACAGTTTTATTAAAATAAGAATCAAATGCACAATATAATAAAGTTACTACTCTAGGAATATACATTTCTAATGATTCTTACCGCCATTCATTCTTTTTGTCCAGAAATTTCTTAGTTTCTGTTAGTAAATGACCTGCAAAAAAAAAAAAAAAAAAAATTGAAGTGGAGGTATAATGAATCGTGCTTGCTTTCCAATCTAAGATTCAAAGGTTCAAATACCAGTATTTTTCGTCGAGGAAAATCACTACTTCCCAAAATCAAAATTAAACTACATATAAGTCAATTTATTATATTTATTCAAGGCTGCATGTGGTAATGTTAACATTCACTAAAATTTAATCCTACTAGTTACCCAGCTAAACTCCTGGGTGAAAAGAAACATGAATAAAATGCCTTCTCCAGGAATGCAAACAACTGGCTAGACTAAGATTACAGTACACCTTTATGAGTGTTTAATTGTTTGTAAGATTAATATCTGCTGTGCTTTATGTCTTACTGTCTAAAGCTGGGCAGAACCTGCACTAACGATCGTTAGCTGAAGTGTTTCTATGGGGAATAGGTAATAGTATCTAATAATAGTGATGTTGATAAAAATAATAATATTTATAATAATAATGATGTTCGACTTAATTTAGCACATACTAGATGCATACTACTTAGACGAGTGGTTAGCTTATCTGAGTGGAATGTACCCAGTCACCGAGTCAAAAAGTCAATTGCAAACACGCGTCTCAGTTAAACTTCCTGAGCCATTCAAGCGTTTAATACTCAAGGGATGACGTCACAGATTAGCTACCTCAATCGCTGACTTCTCATGGTTCAGTTACTTTTACCATTTCTCGCAGTAAAACAAACAGACTCAAAAAAGTGCGGACAGCATTAAGATTTAGTCATTGGAATGTTATCCACAGTCTCTGTAAAATCTTAATTTTATTGTAAGTCCTGTGTGATTGTGGCTTTAAACAAAGGGTATAAAACTGCAAGAGGTCCGACTGCCGGGGATGTTTGGAACGCAAAAAATATTTCCACGAAAGGGCATGCCCTTTAAAAAATTTGAGCAACGCGTACGAGTTTTTAAATTTCTAAAGGGCGCCCCCCCTATTTCGTGGCTGTTCTTTTAGCTTTCCATTGCCTGCATACCTGGCTGCATACAAAATCAGGGCAGTCGGACCTCTTGCAGTTTTATACTCTTTGCTTTAAACTAGGCTTAAAAACTAATCCTATTAAAATAAGCATGACTGGCTGTTGATATGGTTTCTCACCATCATTCAACATTGCATCCAAGATCTTCAATATCTCATATGAGTTTGGTCTTTCCTTAGGCTCAGTAAGCCAACAGCTCTTCATTAAGTTGGCAAAGAGTGTTGGACATGTAGTTGGAATTGTCAGCCTCTATAAACACAAACATAGTATAACAAAGAGTCAATTATAAATCATATATTTTATGATTTTAGATTTATGGTTTTAAAGATAGATTTTCTGTTATACGGTCGTCTGAGTATTTAAACACATAAAAATGTTATTTATAATACTAAGAACTTGCTGAATGTTGACACATAATGTGTGTTAATGTTTTCTGATTGAATATGAATTTGAATTCTTGTATATACTTTCTGTATCAATTTTTTTTTATCTACTTTTGAATGTTAGATTTTAGGGGGTTGGATAATCACTAGATAGTTGATTTAATTCAGCTTTTTGATCACTCCTCTACCCCTTAATAGTTCGGGGTTTTTTGTATTATTCTTTGTTGTGTTCCAAAGAAGAAATAAATGAAACGAAATGAAAATAAACACACTGATTAAAATACTTTTTTATGAAAAAATTTAAAATATAGTGATATGATAGAGAACAAACAAAATATAGTATGATGGAAATTAGATTGTTTTTTCTCTGTGTGAAACATGTTAGGGACAACCCATGAATGTCAAAAGCCATATTTCCATTGGGTTCTTTTGGTGGTGAATTAGGAAGTACATCTCAATACACTCCCCAGCTGCAGTGTAGCGATTTTATGTAAACTCGGCTTTATAACGGCGAGTCATTTATAAACACATATGAAAACATTTAATGTTTAAAATCTTTCATAAACATGGTAATGATTATAATTAAAATGATGTAAAGTAGATACAAGGCAGAAAGAATTATTACCTCATTCTTATCAACAACAACCCAGGCCACCTGGATTCCACCAAGACCTTTAAATGGGACTTCTCGTGTCAGTAGCTCCCACAGAACCTACCCATTGCAAGAAAAAAAACACATTTTAAATAATTCTAAAACTTTGAATGAAGGTGATAATGTTTTGATTCCATATTCATGTGATAATGTTTTGTTTTAACCTTTTAGTGGTTTTTATCGCTGTTGGTTTCAAACTGAATAAAATAAAAAAAATAAATAATTATTCAGGTGAACCAATGTTTATCCTATAGGCTGCGGCCTGTCAACCATCTTTGAATACAAAACCCCTTGTTTCGTACGGCCTGGCACCGATCATCTGTAAAATGTAATATTAAAACTGAGAATAAAGCACTTTAAAAGCTGCAGTGCATAAAGGTTGTTGGAAGCACACTGGTATTGTACTACCAAAGTTAAGGTGCAGCCCTCAGTGTTAAATCAAAAATTCACTTCGGCAGTCAAGCCAATTTTTATGCCCACCCCTGTAATAAACATATGAAACAAGAGTATATCACATGTTTATGAAGTCTACATCCAAGTTAAGGAAGAAACATTCCAGGCTCGCAATAAACAGAACAGAAATATACTCTCTCTTTTAGCTACAGCGAAAATATTTTTGAGTGTGCCGCATAAAAATATGTTTTGCTTGCCCAGATTATATTGATTTTTCTTTTTGTTTGATAGTTTGGAAAATATCATCAAATCAATGACTTATATGGAGATATTATAGTGAACTGGAGAAACGACAGAAAAGTCAGTCTTTTGATGATCATTCCGACCGTGCTAAGAATCTGTGGTCACGCGTATCAATTTTGTATAAACATGCAGTGCGAGCGACACTCGGTAAAGGAAGACGCGTGGCTTCCTCGGAGGGTTTGTGCTGTAAAGCACATTTGATGTTGAATAATGTTGGTTCTGCAATGCCAGTAACTATACCAAATTGACTGGAAAATTGAGATTTTAAAATTTTTTTAGCTTAGCTAATTCTCCAAAAGATAGCCCAAACATTTGAGATTTTTTGAGAAACTAGGCCAAGGCCCCTGCATGTGTACGGCCTGTTTAGGTATGCACGAGCGTGTTCGATCCGCAAAATTCTCCATAGAATACTAATTTTATTTTGACTTGCTGATATAGATATATCAAATATCTTTTATTTTCAACTCGGCGAATCAAAATGAACACCTACTATAAGACATTATGTGATTTTATACTGAAGTTTTTTATGCTACAGATGCTGTTTATTGCTTACTAATTTAAACTAAAACAGAATTTTATAATGAACAATCAAGATAACATGTATACAATGTTTAATTTCATTTTGATATACTGCTACATTATTTATAAATTTGTTCATCGATCATTAAATCTACATTTGAAACAAACTTCTGAATTCTGTATTTGCCTCAACAATCATTCCATTCTTTAGGTAAAGGTTTGTATCAGACAATATAGTGTTGGTTGTTCTGGTTTATAAGAGCATTGTGTCTGTTACCACTATGACGAGCAGCTGAAACACAAATCAGCATTTAACATTATTTCTATTATTTAAATGAAAGAAATAAATAATTATTTATACTGAATTTAAAAATAATACACCATTCCATATGTACATGAAGAAGTTATTATCATTTTATTAGGCCCGGTTGGGGTACCTATCAACTATACATAACTAAACTCCATACATCAACCCTCTCTCCCCTACCCCCACCACCTCATCAGAGGCCTACTAGTACCGCTAGAATGAGGGAAATAGGCCTACACCTAGTATAGCTAGCCCAGCCGCCGTTATTAAATTAGGTGACGTCATTGCGAAATCGGCAAAATTAATGGTTTTTTGAAGGAAAATAACAAAAATAGGCACAATTAGGCACAGATCACATCGACAAATTAATGTAAAACAATATCTATTCTGTCAAACAAGACAGGTCCCATTTGTAGGAATGAACAGAAAATCCAATAAATATCGTTTTTAACAAAGGATATTCTCTAGAAACAATAAAACATACTTTTACTTTGATCAAACATAAAATTTAACTGAATAATCGGATTTTAATGCAGTTTTCAATATCATTTTCAACAGTAAATTGTGCTTGATATCATTATTTTTGTTAATAAGAAATGCTTAAACTGAGACACTGCACATGCTGTAAAAAGATCTACACTTTTGTCTGTATTTCCCCCAATAGCCAGGTCCTGTTGATGCCCCCAACAAATCTAGTTCTCCGCATGCTCAGCGGTCGGAATGATCGAACATCAATAGACCGTGATATCGTGTCAGATCTCTTAGCAGTAATTGCCTTATCAGAAGATAAGCAACAGTGTTGTTTTTCGAGTTCATTATAATATCTCTGTGATTAACCAGTATGGCAGCAGCAAAAAAATCTCAACAAAATAATAAATATTTCAAAACCAGTATCCAACAATAATTTTTTTTTTTTAATTTAGGAGAATTTTGATATTTATTTTATTCACTCACTCAAAAAAAAACAAAAAAAAAACCCAGAAATGCATTTAAAACCAAACAGAAGTTAAATAATGTGTGCACTTATCCCAATTTTAAAAATCGTCATAGCATACCGCTGTTCGCAAGTTATCCTATAAATAAGAAAACAATACAAATAAAAAACATACCACACCATAGGAGAATGTATCACAAGATTCAGATACTGGAAGGCTCTGGATAACCTCTGGAGCCATCCAAGGATAGGTTCCTGCCAGTGACATCATTGTGGTATTGCCAATTACTCTAGATGCTCCAAAGTCACAAAGCTGCGTGATTACAAATGAATAAAAATGACAGTGAACATGTAGAATGTACAATTGCTTTTTTCCTGATATCCAGTGAGGTTGCACCCCAAAATTAACCTTTCAAATTTAATTCAAAAATAAAATATTGATAATCCATTACTGAAGAAAACTGTGGGTTAAAGGTTAAAAAAATTAAAAACATCAATATAAAATACAGTAAACATTTGAGTTATACTGTAGCTGGTGAATGAGATACAGATTTTTGAATATTTAAAAATTGGGGGTAAAGGTTGAAAAGTGGTGGTTACACCCCTATTTTTCCCAGTTTCTAAATATTCAAAGATCTGTATCTCATTATGTTATATAAACCGTTCCCAAGTTTTTTGTCAAATCCCTGCTGAGTCTTTCAAAAATCAGACTTACAACATATCAAAACATTTTTTACCCTCAGGAAAACATGGTTTTTTAAAGTTGAGACTCTATGGATGGCATTAAGTTTGTTACGATAGATGGCCTTTGTGCCATTTATGCTTAACCCTTTCACTGCTGGGCCTTTTTAGGAAGAAGGTTATTTTGAAATAAATGCCAAAAAAATTACTAAAAGAGGTTAATTTGAAATTGTTTTTGTGTATTGGGGTGGCAAAGAGGTTGGCCTACAGGAAAAAATTGGAATTTAAGTGGTTATGTGACCTTGGGGACGGCCATATTGGAAATATCCTTTTTCATAAATTTGTTCAAAAAGATAGAAATTCTTAAGGGATGCTGTTTTTTTTTTCACTGGATAATGTTGAAGATACATAAAATGAATAAAAACAAACAATAGTTTGAATTATTTTTATCGTTCTATTCAAAAACAAACAAAAATCCATGTTTGTCATCAGAATTGTGAAAAAAAAATTTTTTTTGCAACAATTAAGTCATTACTCCATATAATTCAGTAGAAATCACCTCTAGTTCATAGAAACAACTATAGAGGGCGCCTGCAGTACAGAAAGAATTTTAAAAAGAATTATTTTCATGCCCTTGGTAGTACCAGGGGTATGCAGCGAAAAGGGTTAAAGTTGCTATTATTGATATTAATATTAGTATATAATATGATTATTACTGGGGCCGGAGATAAAGAGGACTAGTGACCTTGTTTTTAATATATGCTACGAGGATTGTATTTTGAGTAGAATAGGAGCTGCACAAGTCAAATGATAAAAAATGTTTCAAAACGATTAAATAATCTATTTGAAACACGAGCTACTGCCTGCTTAATCTTTATCTTTTTGAGTTGCATAACAAAGCCCAAAAGTCATGCAATTTAAAATGAGACACAGAGAGAAGCAATTTAGTTTCAACTACAATTTATAGACATTTCACTTTGAAAATCGTTCAATTGATTATCACCCAATATAAATTTCTACACCAAGTAAATACTGCTGATGTCTGTTAATACACCAAAAAAAATAATTTCCTCATTTCAAGTTTCGATTGAAATTTTAAACCTTAAATAGACAATGTCAAACCAATTCAAAAATTAAATTATATTTCAAAAGTACACTAGTTAATTACAGACAGCATTTATTCATTTGGATTTTACTAGAGCGTGACAACAAATGATGATTACTTAATAAATTTAATTGTCTGCAAGATTCATATGCACTGCACGTTTTCTCAAAAACTAATGATGGAATTTATCATCTAATAACAAGGTTTACAACAAAAATTAATATTATTGATCATACTGAATAAATATTGTATTACGTTTATATCATAACAATGAAGTTAGCTAGAGCTTGTGAAAGCTTGTGTTTCAAATAAACTTCTCAGTGTAAAAAGTGCTACATTGTATGCTGCACATTTAATCTTGAAGTCTTGCCATTTTGTAACATTTATTTATACAGTATTTTGAATTTTACCTATATATATGTAAACCTTTACATGCTTTTGTTTTACTTGATTTTTTCTTTGTTCTTTATTCATATCTAAGTTACATGTAGAGTAGTTCAGTTGTATTTCTGCAGTATGTGAGTTATGTAAGATAATATGATACACAGTCTTGGCCTGAACTTAACTGTCCATATTAATCTTTTTTATATTTGTATATTAAATAAATTATTGACTATGGTTTAAGATATAATACCATACTTTTAATAATTATTTCAATGGAGATTATAATGAAATATACAGTATGTGTTTGTTATAACTTCATAATATTCATAATATTACTAATATATTCATTTTACATAAAAGAGCAAGCAAGATTTTAAAAACTTTAACCAACTTTGATCATTTTTTTTAAATTCTTGTGGTTTCTGTCATTTTACTCAGTTTTGAGAGTACAAAGAACTTAATATCATTCAAATGTAACCTCTTTGCCCTTGGCATAAGATATCAACAATAGCTATTTCCTTTACTGTGTTGAAGGTAACCTGTGAAATACAAACGTCAACTTCCTGTTTTAATAATAATTCTTGGCACATCCTACCTTCAGTATTTTATCACTGTTAATGACACAGTTACGAGATTTCAGATCACGATGAATAACTTTCACTGGTGCCTCAGCGTGTAAGTAGTTCATACCTTAAAAAAGATATTAAACCTCCATTAAAAAAACAATAATATTGGTCGTTAAAGTCATAAGAATATAACATACTAAAATTAAAATAGCATATATTATACCCCAAATTTGTTTTCCTGGAGCATGACTGAAAACAGGGCCGGTAATATATGCATATGTCCCACAAAAACAGACATGTTTACATACATTTATCATCTTAGCAACAATATCTATAAGAGGGAGGGCTTAGAATGGTTCATATCCTACTCCTCTTCCTATGTATACACAGTTTTCTTAATAATGAGCCTTGAAGCAAATTTCTTTTATAAAAGAATGAGAAGAGAATACACATAGCAAACAATCTAGTAAAACGCACTAAGTACTCTTATGTAGAATTAGCAAAACAAATGTATTTAAACATGTTCGCTGCCAGAGACAAGTATACTCATCCCATTGGGTGTTGATGAGGGCGCTAGGGACAACCATACTCATCAAAATCGGGGTAACATTCTAGTATTTATCACTTCTTTGTTATACATTGCAGAAGCACAGGCTTAACGGCTGGTAGTGCGGAGAAGATACACCTAGACAATAACATACAGATAACGTGTATGTTTGTTGTGTTATGTTACCAGCAGTACACTTGACTGCACAAGTGGGGGCACCCTCTGAACATATACCGACTATTGGAAAAAGCAGGGGAGATAACTAGCACTTGGCAGAGGCAATAAAAAGTGCTGTCCCAGTGCCGACGACGAGTTTACACGTCCCCTAATATTTTCCAACCAATTTATTACACACACCATTTTTTTGATATTTGACTAGATAAAATTTCAAAAAAGTATGTTTGTAAACATATTTTGGCACACAGGAAGGAACAAAAAAGAAGGTCTGGCAGTCAACGTGTTAAAACTTGATTCAGTTATGGAAAAGCTCCATATATATCAAATTATTATTTTATTGTTCTTGTTTTTGAATTTTAATTGATATTGAATAAAATAAGATTGCTATAGTTATTCATTTATTAACTGTTATTGTATACATTATCATTATTCATGTTATATCATTATTACTACTATTATCTAGTAATTAAAAGTAAAAAATTATTTCAAATTTATTGAATTATAATTTTTATATACTGAATACAGATTGTTTAGATTGAGAGCCTTTATCAAGTCTTCTCAAAAGATAGTGAATAAATAATAAATAAATATTGTTAATGACACCCACGCTATGTCATCGTCATAATCACCATCATCATGTGGACCCCAAACTCTTAATATTACAAAAATTTTTCTCATTGAATTAATGCTGTGGCTGAAATTTTTTTAAACTTTATGGTAAGACTAGCTATCTATTCCCTCTTTTATAAAAGAAATTTGATTTAAGGGGGTGTGGGCAGCCAGCCCAGGTCCCCTAAATTGTTAAAAATTATAAAAAAAAAAAAAAGGGGAAAAAAAAAAAATTATAATCAAATTTAAGTTGAAAGTGCCATTTCCGGCCATCTAGGGGTAAATAAACATAAATTTTCTCCATGGTGGGGCTGTTTTCTAAAACCAATAATTTCTTCACTGCCACCTCTTGGTCCTTTGAAATCCATTTCGCTCGGTATACACAGCCAAAAGTACCACCCCCGCATCGTTCGTAAAACTCAACATCATCAAACGCTATGTGTACAAATGAAGCCATATCCAACTATTGGTCACAGGCTCTAGTCAAACTAAACAGAATAACAGTACATCAGACTCACAGAATGATCAATATATTATTGAATATATAGGCCTAATGCATATGATTTGTGTTTCAACCACACAAGTAGTATCCTGTCTCTTATACACATCTAGATGTGTATAAGAGAGAGATCTATTCCCTCTTTTATAAAAGAAATTTGATTTAAGGGGGTGTGGGCAGCCAGCCCAGGTCCCCTAAATTGTTAAAAATTATAAAAAAAAAAAAAAGGTGAGAAAAAAAAAATTATAATCAAATTTAAGTTGAAAGTGCCATTTCCGGCCATCTAGGGGTAAATAAACATAAATTTTCTCCATGGTGGGGCTGAGGTAGTATAGACCCTCCATCTGTGAAAGTCCCTCAATGGGCCACTTCTATTTTAAATTCCTAGATCCACCACTGCCCTCAACTCCACTTACCTAAAGCCATATGTCGTGACCATGTTAAAATCTGAGTGAAATCCAATGTATTGCACGGGTTTGATAAATAGTCATAAAGGGAACCCTCTTCAGCATATTCTGTGAAAAAAAAAACAATGAAAATTGCCAAACTGATATAACATATTATTTGAATAAACACTCCGATTTGAATAAACGCCCCCTCTAAATCCTCATTTGGAATATACGCATTATTATTTTACCTACAACAATGTCCTATCTGTGAGATGGAAATATTTTTTACTATAATTTTGTTGTCCCTTTAATTCCTCTCTTATTACATATTAATATATTTTAAAACATTCTCCTGTAATCGAGTAGTGAGACAATCTTAATTTCTTGATCATATTAAACAGAAACCTGTGCACTGAAAAATGAATTTGGTCCTCATCAAAAGAATAATATTAAAGAAATGCAATGAATAAGAAGGAATTGAATACAGGTCTCCCTCCAATTAAATAAGACTACTATTGGGACCATGGTTTTTCTGATCTTATTAGTCTTCAATTAGAGCAGATATTATTATCATTACGATAAAGATGGGCATTTATTTGGGACTGCTGAAAGTTGGTCTTTAAATGGAGAGGTCTTCAATTAGAGGGAAGCATGTAATTGACAATTCAGTTATGTTAATGTTGACCATACAATTTTAACATCATGCCACAATAAGTAATCAATGTATTATTTTGACTTGCAGCTCGTTTGCAGAACACTATGTTTGTGATTTAATCTATAAAAATCAACACACTACGCTGGGCGGTAATAACAATGTATACCAACACACTGAATACTGAATGCTTATTATAATGTACTAGACCAATAAACGGACCTGATGCAGGTTTAATTATTAATATCACTTAACTGGCATACCACCTTCTAAATTTACATTACTACTATGTAAAATAATACTATGCTAAATAATTTACACTAAAAGGCACTGAGTAGTAAACGAATGCACAGGTCTACAACAAGTTCTTGTATAAATATAAGCTAAGACTAAGTTACAAAAATTAATTTACCTGTTACGATACAGAAATTGGGTGATTGAATAACTGCTCCATAAAACTTGACAATATTCCTATGGCTCAAACAACTTAAAACCTGAGCCTAAAAAAGGCAATATAAAAAAAAGATTTATATGTTAAACAATTTTCATTTGTTGTAGATAATAAATGATAGATATCAACAGTTAATTAATTAATAATTGTAATAATAATTGCATTATTTAGTATTCAGTTTTTATTCATTCATTCAATTCTTATATATTCAATCAAATCATTAATTCCTTCCTTCATTTATCCAATTATTTCACTCTTTCATCCATTCGCTCATTTCTTTATTCAATCATATCTTCATTCACTGATTTATTCATTCATTCAAACGATTCATTCCTTCATTAATTCACTCATTATTTATTCTTTATTTTTTATAAAAGAAGAAATAAATTCTAAGCATTGTAGGTAACACATAATTGATAACAATAGTAATTGAATTCATTCTAATTCCTGAAAATAACAAAAATGTAACACAAAAACAAATACAAACATTTACTTGACATGAGTACTGGATAAAAATAAAGTAACTAATGCATAATTTATGCTTACTTCAGTTCAGGCCCTTTTTTGTAATGATAAATTAATAAAATTAATTAAACAAATTAATAATTATATACAATATTAATAATAATCTAAAAACTAAAATAAAATCAACAGTAAATGCTAACTATTTTATTTATTTGAAAGTATAAGCAACAATTACAGTACTTTATCAAAAATACATTACTTACTTTTAACTCAAAAAAAAAAATAAATAAAAAATAAATAAAAAACTGTTTAATATTGATCCATTACTGTTTGGTTTTTTTTTTTAGCCCAGCTCCATTATAATTTTTAAAAAAAATACTTTCACAAAACAAAATAGATATAGTAGGTTGCACTGAAAGCATGACCACTGTGGAATTTAAGGGTTGGTGTTTTTTTTTCTTTTCTTTTGTGATATTCAGTATTCATTATGGTTTTTAGTACTGTATCCCTTATTCTCTTCCCTAGACACAGGCTATTTAATCAGTAAAATGACTAATTATGAAGGTGCACTCCAACCCAAGACTTAATACATCCAGTGTTACAAACTGACCACTGAGTACATTTACCTCCTTTTCTAAAACCAATAATTTCTTCACTGCCACCTCTTGGTCCTTTGAAATCCATTTCGCTCGGTATACACAGCCAAAAGTACCACCCCCGCATCGTTCGTAAAACTCAACATCATCAAACGCTATGTGTACAAATGAAGCCATATCCAACTATTGGTCACAGGCTCTAGTCAAACTAAACAGAATAACAGTACATCAGACTCACAGAATGATCAATATATTATTGAATATATAGGCCTAATGCATATGATTTGTGTTTCAACCACACAAGTAGTATCTACACTTCTAGTAAATCTATTGTCAACTTATCAACCAACAATTAATATTCAATTTAATAGTACTGTATTTCTATATTGCTCTAGCACAGTAGACTGTAGCCTAAGCCTATGCCTGAGACTATGGCATTGGTATAGTAGGAAGTTATCCTGAAATAGCCCGGCAGAGCAGTTGGCAAAGCACTGAGCTGCCAGAGGCTAAGCCTCAGTTGTTGATTTTATTTTTACAGTAGAACTCCTATTAAAGGGGAAATATATTTTAAAACTACGGCCAACCCCTACAGTATTAAGGGGACACTCTCTGAGTGGGCCAAATGGTCAATTAACCCTATTAAGGGGACACTTTTTTTTTCATTGTATTACAGTAGATTAACAAACTGCAATCTCAAAATAAGAAAAATCAAATTCAACCTTATATTTTGACACCTTTTGAGCAATAATCCAAAATTTAATTATATAATTTGTCACTGTAACTATGCTATATCCATTCAATAGAAAGTTCAATATTTAAAAAAAAAAAAAAATTTTTTTGAATACGACGCCCCGTTATGGAGTTATGATTTTTTAAATAACATAATGTCAGAAAATCAGCCCAAAAGCTTTCTTATTTCTGTTGGTTACGCACCGCTGATTCGCAATGTTTGTCATCACCTCAAGATGTCTACTGATTCGTGAAAAAGGCCTATAAAAGTTGAATAAAAAACATTTTGTAACAATCATGGTAACTCTTTGCTACTACTGTACCCATAACGAGGTAGCAAATGAAAACACTATAATTAATTACAGTGGTAGGCCTGTTATTTGGTATAATCAGGGAAGAGTACGCAAGTTAACTCTGATAAATAAAGCAATAATATGATAAATAGGCCTACTAGGCTTTCTCATGTCCAAGAAAATGCTTGCAGTAGGTAGGGGCCTAAGAACGATTTAAAAATGGGCCGTTGGAGGTTCATGATTAAATCATTGTACCCTTCCGATTTGTTGGTGGAAACATAAAACGAGTGAAATCTCACACCAAATTTATTTTCTTGTTTACATATTACATTCAGGCTGATTTTTTTTTTTTTTCCATAAAAATTTATGTGGTGAAACCCCTCAATCCTATCTTATATCACATAAAATAACGCAAAATTTGAACCCTGTCTGGGGGCCCTTGTTGGTCCACTGGCCCCACGTCTAATTGCTAGCTGCGCTTGCAATTTGCCATGAAGGTAAGGGCAACAGTTATAGCCCTAGGCCACCAGGCCTGGTTTGGTTAGACTGCTTTACGCCTACAATAGCCTAGTCGTACTAGGCCTTAGGCCTATAGTTACTGTAGTGCTAGGCCTGCCTAGCTAGTAGGCCTAGTCTAGTATAACAGACAGATGTAGGCCTACTGTAGGCCTAGCAGAGTAGTAGTAGTAAAGTGGGCTAGCCGGTAGGCCTAGTACACTAGGCCTAGCCTAGGTCTAGGTAGGTTAAGAAGTCTAGGCCTTAGATATCATATATATTATTAGTGTTTTATTTTTTACCAGGATATTACCTCTCTAACTTGCAAGCATTTCCGAATGTAATAATGTTCGTGTTATAATTTATATAGGCCTAGGCCAAGGCCTACACACACACACGGTCCAAAAAAAATGTTTGTTTACCACGCGCACAACAAACCGGGGGAGGCAGGACAAGCCAAATCCCGGGGATAAGTTCTCAGAGCCGTAGATAGATATCTACGGCCGGCTCTGTAAGTTCTTAGTTATTAGCGCCCTCTAGGACTACTACTTTTTTTTTTAAACAAATACCGCAGTAGTAAAACCTAGAATTGAAACCCTGGGCTTATTTTTATTGCGAACTTTGGATGGGCTTCTTCTCGAGATGGGCTTCTTTTCAAGATGTGCTTCTTTTCGAGGATACCTTTTCAAAGTAAAGACGTGCTTCTTTTCAAAATAAATGCCGTAAATTTTGTGAATTTATCCTATTAAACATTAAAATAAGGCCCCAATCTGTATCATGGAGTGGATTTAACTGGCATTAAATCACCTACGTTATGTAAACCAAGCTTGTTTTTTATAATTTATTTTGCTTTTTGAAATTCATGTACAATGTATGTAGGCCTATTGTACTATCTCGAAAAGAAGCCTATGCTATCTTGAAAAGAAGCCAATGGGCTTTATTTCGAGGCCAATTTTGCAAAAGAGGGAGCTTCAATTCGAGATGGGCTTCATCTTAAGATTAGCCCACCATGGGCTTCAGTTGATCTTTACTACTATCTGTAACCACTTCCTCTCCAGTTATAAGGTAATGAACAGATTTACAGTTGAAAAACAAATATTAATCTAAATAGACCACCTAATCATCGCCAGCAACACAGATAATTTATAGTAGCCACTATCATTAATAATACGCAAACGAATATTCTTTTAACATTTTTTCATAACTTTTTTGTTTTCATGACCTCGGGCCTTTCCATAGGAAACATCGCCCCTACCACTGTGAGGGACATTGGCACATGTCGGATACATCGGCCATACTGTACGTCAGTGACATCGCACTCACCCCCTTCCTCCTTAAGTTTGAAACATC
The DNA here is from genome assembly GCF_011630105.1 of Anneissia japonica. Taxonomy (NCBI): domain Eukaryota; kingdom Metazoa; phylum Echinodermata; class Crinoidea; order Comatulida; family Comatulidae; genus Anneissia; species Anneissia japonica. The sequence continues at coordinate 841,600 of NW_022718257.1, read as the reverse complement.
AAACCCCTGTCGAGCAAATACCAGCACCATGTCTGTGGATTCGGCCAAAACATAGATCCGCTTTATCTAAGGTAGGGCCTAATGGTTAATCCATCTTGGTAAACAGGTTTGTACCCGGTAGTCTGGCCACAAAAAGTTATACAGTATACATACGTTTTTTTTTTGTTTTTTTTTTGTTTTTTTTTTGTCGTGGTAGTGTAAGCAAAGTGAAGGGCGGCAACAGGGTCTTAGTTAAAATTGATATATTTATTATAATATTATGCTTATAGGGCAAATCTGATAACCGATTTAACTCATTTTTTTTAATAGCCGAATTGTTTATAAAGTTTTATTTAGAGAAAATAAGTCAAAAAGAATCATAACTGCTATAAGCCGCTACTTATACTAACACGTGAATTTTATGCTGAATAGGCCTACTGCTTTTGATTAGCTTTTGGCAAATGGGATTCATGGTTTTTGAGTCGACAACTGAACATTCGCCAAACTGAGTTTCGGCAAAGTAGACTCGGCAATCGGACACTCGGCAAACTGGGTTTTGACAATCTGGCTTAGATCCTTTCCAACACACTAGAATCTTATTCTTGTGAATCATTAACGGGGCGTTGTCCTTAGATTCCGCAGATCTCTATGAACATCCTAGCTCCTACACCCCACCCACCTCAAAGATTTGTATCCTAGAGCCACCACTCTGCTCTATCAGATCATTATTCTAACACCCCTTCATATATTTTAATGGGTCATGTGAATCGGCTCTTCTCTGACCCACTTCAAAAAAGCATGTTGTACTTTCACTTTATGGAGAATCTAGACCACACCAGTCCCAGCATGATTGATGGGCTGGATGATTACGGTACCTAGATGACCGGAGATGACACTTTCCAAATGTAATTTGGATATCATTTTCCTTTTTTTAATTGTTTTAATAATTCATGTTACATGATGAGGGCGGTGACCGGCTGGCTGGGTGCCCTTGAATCGGCCAATGAACCCCTCAGGGGTATGGCGAAACTGCTGAAACAATTTCATTTAGGAATTTAAAAAGGCTTATTTTAATTGCATCCAGAGCTACATTATCGGTAGAACTTACAAAAAAGGGGTAGGGGAAAATCACTGTCTAGTGGCTAGCGCCACTCCATTACAAATCCTCCTTTTAAGCAAACCAAACCAACCAACCTTGCAATTATATTACCAGAATGATGAAATTTACCATTTACAAATTTACCATTTACAGTACATGCCATATTTCATTCATTTGCACTCCCCTCCCTCATTTCCTATTGGGGTTTATTGGAAACATTTTCATCCCCCCACCCCACTCTCTAAAATTGAGCCTTGATCCCACTCCTGCCCTTATCACAACAAGCATATGCACAATATACTCTATGAACCAAGTCGACGCATGAAGCTTTGGGAGTGCATGGAGTTGGTTTTGGTCGTAAGAAATTTAACCAAAGACCTTGGGATTGGAAGGAAAACAACTTAACCTGCTCATACAACACAAACGTTTTTGACAGACACTAATACAAGATATGGTGTCTACATATTAAAAAATATTTGATGAATGGTTCAGATTTTAAATATTTTTTCGATGAAGATGAAGAGAAATGTAAGAAAGAAATTTAGTATTTAAGTACTTTGTATAGACGTTGGTACCGGGTAATGTAAAAGTTGTCCGAAATAGACTAGTAATGATAATCCGCGTGTGTTCATATCATATTCATAATCATATCGTCGTCATCGTCATCATCATCATCATCTTAATTTTTCACATCCTAATACATAATAATGATGTGTGATAATGCAATAATAGACAGAAGCACACCTTTATTTAGAAAAAAAATCGTCTTAAATCGTCTCAAGATTTCATCCGTGTTATAAATATCAATATATATTGACCACTGCAAATACATATACACAAATATAGGCCTAAACACACACACACACATAGGCCTATACATACATACATATATAGGCCTATATATATATATATATATATACATACATATACATGTATATATACTCTCATCTTCAAGACTGATTTATGAACATTATGTACAGGTTGACATAATAACATAGTGTTTATAAATCAGTCATGCTGAAGATGACCCGAGGACAGGTTGAAAAATTCATGTTGAAATAAATTGTGTTCTAAAAGTCTACTTCGCTTCATGTGTGTGTGCGTGTGGGTGTGTGTGTGTGTGGGGGGGGGGGGTGTGTATAATCAAAGAAGCTGCATAGGCAGAGTGACATAATATAAAATCAAAAACAACATGGTTGTGATCTGCCTCAGTAGAAGTTTATTTGATACGACATGTTTCGGGAA